>NW_004525035.1:110646-119253 GCF_000260255.1 Octodon degus
TTTTCTTCATATTCTGTAGGGACTTAAAGTTTAACATTCGATACTTGATGAAAAATACCTGTTCCATGTTATGCCTAAGATGTTTGATATTCAGACAGTGAGGTTAAGCTCAACTGCCTAGGTTGTAGGGTAATAACAACAAACTTTTGTTCTGAAGGGTTGCAAGGACAGCCAACATTTTGGCCCTAGCCTGTCAAGTTCAGTGAAGTCTCAGGACATAGGTGAACCTATACTGCAACATCATGTAACTCAGTTGTGTCCCACATTTTCTGATCAAGGAGAATATGGAGCCACAGAGGAAAGTGATCAATGATGTAGAGTGTGCCTAATGAGAGTCACATGGAGAAAAAACATTCTCTCAGGCTTTCACAGGGAGCAAATTGGTCAAGCAATGGCAGTGAGTTATCCACGTGGCTGACACTAACAAATGATCTGCAAAGTGTGGTGCAGTTTCACTATAAATCCTGAGGGATTTGACTGACCTTGTCAGATGCAAAAGCTACATTTCTTGTTATATACGTCTTGCATTATCTTGGTCTTAAGGATCTAGCAGAAAAGTATAAAAACGAAGTATAAAAATAAAGCTATATTAATATGCTGAGCTGTAAAAGGCTCAAGTCAACAACTTCTGATATTGCCAGTCTTATGGAAAACCCACTAGTATTATGGACTACTGGACTATATTGCAATATTTTGTTGAATTCATGCACCTCTAATATTTAAATGACAATGAAATACCCTTCTTTGACAAAACTAAACAAAAGAATGGGATACAAATGAACGGCCATTTTGTATCTGTGTATTGAAAATAGGATAGATATATAGCTACATTCTCTTTTTTTTGTAATTGGAATTATTTCTTTTTTTATTTTTTTCAAAATTTTATTGATTAGCTACATTCTTTTAATTCAATGAATAGAAAGATTTGTTTTAACAGTGTTTGTAAACAGTATATTATGTCTGCATCTTAGACAGTGAGTTAACTGTAAGAAGATAACAATATGCAATGTATTGATTATTCAAACTGTCCTACTAATCAGATTTGAAACTTTCTCATTGCTACTTATTTCTCAATAAAATAACGAATAAATTATAATTCAAGGTATGAATGCATTGGAAAATATATTGTTGAGAGAAATAAATTAGATGTGCAAGATTCAAAAAAGAAATAGAATTCAAGAAACATTTAAAGAGATATTCAGGAAATTAAAGCTTCCATTCAAAGCTGGAGAAACCATTTAATTATAATTGTAGATAGACTTTCAGACCTTGAAGACATCATTGAAGTTAGTGACCATGATAGAAAGATCTTTTAAAAGCAACCAGAAACAAGAAAATAATAACTCAACAGCTACAAGTTGAATCAAACATGAACAGAATAAGACTAATAGGTGTCAATGTAAAGAAAGAAATCAACACAAATGCACAGAAAGAATATTTGCAGAAGTAATAGGAGAAAACTTCCCCAGCCTGGGAAAATAATATGGCATACAGAGAAGTGAGGAATATAGAACTCCTAATACATCAGTAAAAATAACTACACCAAGACACACAATAATCAAGATCCTACAAATTCAGCACAAGAACATCATACTAAAAATTGAGAAAAGAAACAAATCACATTTAAAAGAAAGCCCATCAGAATCACAGGTGATTCCTCAACATAATCCATCAACTTAAGAAGAGATTTGACTGAAATATTTCAAATCCTGAAAGAAAACAACTTCCAACCCAGATTGAGTTAGCCTACAAAACTCTCTTTCAAAATTAATACAGAAATAAAATACTTAAATAATAAGGAAAAATTTAAAAATATATAATCACCAAACTAGCCCTACAATGACTACTGAAACATAGTCTAGAAAGAGTTCAACATGATCACAGTTCCAAGAATAACAACAGAAAGAAACCACCAAACAGGGCAAACAATTATACACAGGAAAAGTATGGAACCAATGGCAGGAAAATTACATAACAAACATAAGCTGCCTAAGGTACTTTTCTCTCACTGTTGGGACAAAATAACTGGCATTTAAAATTAAGGAAGTAAATGATTATTTATCTCACAGTTTGTGGAGATTTCAGTCCATACTCAGCTGGGTCCAAGATAGAGTGGCACAGAGCAGAGTGCAGTAGTTTATAGTGGTGGAAAACAGCAAAGGGCAAGAACCAAAATGGAGGAGCACTGGCTGAGGCAGTTAGCCAGTCTATCTCCTATCCTCATATTGTATTCAGGCTTTCTGCTCCAGGGTGAGTATAGCCCTTACATCCATAATTTCAGCATTGGATCATAAATTAGTTACGAACTCTGGACGCCTGCCCCAATGACTGCATGAGGTTTTGTTACCGTTGTTGTTGTTGGATTTTTAAAATTTTATTTATTTATTTATTTTTGCATGAGGCTTTGGAGGAACAACTAACATTCTGCCGTAACTTTTTGTATTCTCCAAATACTCTTGCACATTTCTTTAATGTGAAAGACATTTTAGTCTATCTCTAAGAGTTTTCAAAGTCCTAACAGCTTCAGCATTGCTGAAAAGACCAATTCCTTTGTTTTTACTCTTCAAAATAAAACAAAATTAAAACAAAAAGACAAAGGTCCAGTTCCCAATTCTCCAAGATCTAAGGCAAACTTTTAGCTGTGAGCCCCTGTACAAATGAAAAGTTAAACACTTCCAACATTCAATAGCACAAAAAAAAATTAGCATTCCAAAAAGAATGAACAGCAGGATACAAATGATTGGGACTAAAGCAAGTCCAAAATCCAGAAGGTTAAACATTAAGTATTATAGTGCCATGTGGAACATCTGAAACTATCTGTGGCAAATTGTGAACTCCATCTGGCTCTACCTCTGGCACTTTTGGTGGTAGCTCTGCTGGCTTCTACTTTAGCCTTGCTTTGCTCATTCCTTGCAACTTTTCTTAGATAATCCATTCTTGGATTTTTCCAAACTTCATGTTAGGCTTCTCACTCTCACCTTCACACACACTCCTCCAAGGGACACACTCCCAAACCTTCAGAAATTGAGGTAGAAGATTTCTTAACATCAGAACTCTTGCATTCTGCATGTGCCTAAAATCAACATCACATGGATGATGCCAAGATCTGCCATCAGCAGGAGCAGTAGCTGGGCTTTCTTGTCCTGGATGTAGGAATTAAATGTCTTGATTTGTGCATTCTGACCTTGATTCTGAGGAACAGATTTTCTATAAAATGGACATTCTGGAACATGGTGTGGTCACCACCACCATTCAGGAACGTAGTACTCTGTGCCTTTCTTCTCAAAGCAAAGTCTTTCACTTTCATACTTTTGAGGCTGTGAAATGTGGAGATTTGTTGCTTCCTGTGATGCCCTCAGGCTATCTTTTTTGCTCTTTTGTTCCTTCTCAGCAATGGAGATATTCACAGCTCTGCTTTTCAGTATAGCTTTATTGGCACTTCAATCCTGGCCAAACACAAAACATTTTAAATCATGCTGCTGGGCTTTTTGCTCTTCATTCTCAACATAAACCTGAATAAAAGCCCCTAGTAATACCCATACATCCTTGAAATTTTTTTGCAAGATTCATCAGTCCACCACACTTAATCTCAATCTCAGGCAAAGTCTACATACAAGAGCAAAACACACATAAACTTTCTGCCAATCCATAACACACATCATCCAGAGTACAATAACCTTACCAAAACAAATCTCCCCAGCTTGGTATTTACAGGCCAGATTTCTATCAGATTCCTGCTCTTCTGAGCTCTGAACAGAATCTCCCATACAGAACGGTCAAAGGTATTCCAGCACTTCCCTTTTATGTGACATCTTCAAATCTTTTCTATTTCTTCCCAAAAGCCATTCCCAAAGGTTCTTGAACAACATGATCTGGATTACTTACAGCAACAACCTCAGTTCCCCCTACCAAATTCTGTCTCATTTAATATTCTCTCATTTCTGGGACAAAATACTGAACACTCAAAATTTAAGGAAGGAAAGATTTATAAAGCTCACATTTAGTGGAGGTTTTAATCCATGCTCAGCTGGGTAGCATGTGACAGAGGGCAGCTGTACATGGCAGTGGAAAACAGCAAAGAACAGGAGCCTAAATGGAGGAGCAGTGGCTGGGGCAGCAAGCATAACTCTCTCCCTTCATTACATTGTACTCAGGCTTTGTGCCCAAAAGTGACTATAGCACTCACACCCATAATTCCAGCATTGGACCATGAATTAATCACAAGCTCTAGAAGCCTGCCCCAGTGACTGCATAACGTTTTAAGGGGACAACAAGACATGAGCTATGACATACACCAATACATGTCAATCATAACGACCAATGTAAATGGTCTCATTTCACCAATTAAAAGAAATAGACTGGCAGAGTGAAACAAGAAACAAAATCCAACAATATGCTTTGTATGCTAGAAACACATTTAATGCAAAATTAAATTCATAGGCTGAAAGTCAAAGGATGGAGAACAATACTCTGTGCATTATGGAACTCAGAAAAAGGCAGACGTAACTATTTTGTTTGCAGACAATATGAACTTGAATGAATGATTAAACAAGATAAAGAACATCACTACATGCTAGTTAGGGGGAAACTTCAAGAGGGAGTGGTAACAATAAATATGCATGCACAAAATATGAGAGTACTCAACTATTAATACAAATTTTAAAGACATGAAAAATCAAATAACCAATGATATAATCAATGGTGTACCTTATCACACCATTACCTCAAAGAGACAGGTCAACAAGACAAGTAATCAGGAAAGAAGTAGCAGAACTGAACAAAACCTTTGAATAAATGGATGTAGTGAACATTTACAAAGAGTTCCACCCAACAACACCTCAATACACATTCTTTTGAACTGCACATGCGATGTTCTCTAAAAGAGACCACAAACTTCTGTGTATATCATGCTTACACTAATATGAGATAATTAGAATTCTCTCATGAATATTATCTGACCATAGGGCCATGAAACTGGAAATTAACAATGGAAGAAACTACAAAAAACATAAGCACATGGAAATAAGTGACACTATCCTCAGCAACCAATGGATCACAGATGAAATTAAACAATATGTACATTCCAAAGAAAATTCAAGCACAACTTCTAGAATTTGTGGAATTCAATAAAAGTAATTCTCATAAGGAAGTATATAGTGACAATTTCAAGCATTATGAAAACAAAATGAGAACAAATAAATACCAAAATGATGCACCTCAATCTTCTATCTAAAGAAGAGCAAATCAAGCCTAAAGACTTAAGTCTGGGCAAAAATCATAAAGATCAGAGCAGAAATTACTGCAATTGAGACACAGAAATCATTACAAAGAAATAATGAATCGAAGACATGGTTCTTCAAAAGACTGAATACTGACAAACCCCTACTGAACCATATCAAAAAAGAAATCAAATCTTCAAATTCAATAAATAAGGAATGAAAAGGGTGAAATTAGGATCAATCCAGTGCAAATTAAGAACATGATCCATTCCTAAATTAAAAAGCTATCATCTCACAAGTTGAAAACAGAAAAAATGGACAGATTCCTAGATAAGTAGAAATGATCAAAACTGAATCAAGAACATATAAATTACTCTAAATAAACCAGTATTAGTCAATGAAATTGAAAATGTAATAGAAATCTTACCAGCAAAGAAAAGCCCAGGTTCAGATGGATTCACAGCTGAATTATACAAGAAATGTAGAGAAGATCCAGCCCAGACCAGGCCCAGAAAGCGTGTGGGAGAGCTTCTCGCTTCCCTGTGCCCGCGGGACATCTCCAGACCAAAACCCAATCACACGGCATGAGTGAGACCCTCTGTCATGCCCTCTGGACCCCTCCACCCCTCCGGAGCCCCCACACCCAAGCCCGCTGAGTGAACGAAAACTTCTGCGAAGTTCTTGGGAACCCCAGATCCAACCCAAGTCCAGGCACAGCTAGTGTGTGGGAGAGCTTCTGTGCTCCCCTCTGTCCCTTGGCCAGGGATAAAACAGCGGGTTACAAGACAGGTTAACTGTTGTGCCAGAGGGGCACAACAGATTCACTTCCAAGGGCTGCAACAGGAGGACCTGAACATAGCAGCTAGACCCAAGCCAGGCATAACTGGATAAACTCAAACTTAAAAGATCTGGACCCAAATTCCAGTAGGTACTAAGGTTATAACTGCACCAAAGCTCTACCCCAAAGGTCAGAGGTCAGTGTTATATGAAATGACAAAGACAAAGAGCAAAATACAATCTCAGGACTTGAGCCCAATTAGAACAAATGCAGAGGACACTAGCTCAGCTGAAATGTATGAAATAATAGCGTCTGCAGTAAAGAAACAAGAGCATAAAGGTACAGAGAAACTCAGGGAAGAATTAATTTCTGAAATAAAAAAGAAATCTCTGAATTCATGGCATCTGAAGTAAAGAATCAAATAAAGAAACATATGGAGGAAATCCAATCTGAAAAAAACTCTGCAGTAAAAGAATTAATAACTGCTTCTAAACAAGACATTGATAATAAAAAAGAGGAGATTAGAAAAATGACGGATTTCTTGAATGAGCAATACAGGAAAGAAATAGATTGCATGAAGCAGAGTCAAAGAGATATAGAGGAACTTAAAATCTCAATCACAAGCTTGCAAAATCATTTGAGTGAAAGTGAAGACAGAGTTTCACATCTTGAAGATGCTGGTACAGCTAGTGAAAAGGTAAGAAAAGATCTCTTAAAAACAACTATAATGCAGGAAAAAAATAATTCATCACCTGTAAGACGATGCAAAGATGAACAATGTGAGACTAATAGGCATCAATAAGAAAGAAGCAGTCAATAAAAATGATAAATAAAGACTATGGGCAAAAGTAATAGCAGAAAACTTCCCAAATATGAGGAAACAATCGACAGCAGAACATGGGGGAATATGTCTTGCTTTACAGGAAAAGTGTTGTTTTTATGTCAATAAATCAGGCATAGTTCGAGACAAAATCCGAGAGCTTCAGGATCAACTATTCAAGTGGAGACAAGAACTTGTGGAAGACCCCTTCTCCTCATTGTAGGGAGGAATGTTCACCTATCTTTTGCCCCTATTGGGACCCCTCTTTTCACTGTTACTCTTGCTCATGGTAGGACCTTGTGTTTTTCAAAAACTTACAGCATTCATCAGCTCCCTTTTAGATGCCTTTGCTGCAAAGCCCATTCAGATACATTATCATCAGCTGGAAATGGCAGATCAACAAGAGTATCACGAGAGGATTCCCCCAAATGGACCCTATAATAATGTGGCCTAATTTGATATAGGTCCCTCTGGTGAGATGTGCAAGTAGTCAATGACAGGCAACTAGGACCCACATGCAGTACTGCCGAGTGCCTAAGACAGGAACAGGGCCTACTGCTGCCCTGTAATCCCACGACGGGTAAGGTCTGGTCAATCTCATGTGAAGGAGTCCTTGACCCAAGCCAGGCATTGTCCCCGCAGGGTACTGTCAACTTCCTGCTTAATATAATTAATAAAAAGGAGGAACATGTGGGGAGTGATAGAATGCTTCTCTCGCTTATTTGGCAAGAAATGCTGCAGTATCAATCCCTGCTTGCCTCGGTATCTTCCTGTGGTCCCGGACCTTTGCTACCAAACTGCAACTAGTCCCACCCAACTACTTCTGCTACATGGCTACTTAGACCCTGCTCACTTCCTCAATAAACGAGACTTGATCAGAAATCCTGTCTTGTCTTGTCCCCATCTCTTGTGTCTCTTGCCCTGTCCTGTTCATCCCACTTCCTCCTCCAGGTCACTACCCCACGTGCTGACTCACAGGACAAGTCAATGCTGTATTAAAGAAACACACTTAACTCATAAAGAAATTAATAGGCTGAAAGTCAAAGGATGGAAAACATTACTACATGCCCCTGAACCTCAGAAAAAGGCAGGGGTAACAATCCTGTTTTTAGACAGTCTCACCTGCAAACCAAGAATGCTCAAATGAAATAAAAAAGGCCATTATATACTGGTTAGGGAAAAAACTCAAGAGGAAGGGGTAACACTCATAAATATCTATGCACCAAACACAGGAGCAACCAACTGTATAAGAAAAATCTTAATAGACATGAAAAATCTAATATCCAATATCACAATCTTAAGAAAACCTTAACACTGCCATACCCCAAAAAAACAGGTCAGGCAGACAAAAAAAAAATAGCAAACAAGTAGCAGAAATGAACCAGAGCTTGGAACAAATAAACTTGGTTGACATGTACAGAGAGTTCCACCCAACCACAGCTGAATGCAAATTTTTCTCAGCTGAACATGAGTCATTGTCTAAAACAGACCACATACTAGTCCATAGGTCATGATTAAGTATATGCAAGAAAACAGAAATTATCTAATGCATATTTTCTGAGCAAGTGCAATGAAACTGGAAATAAACATCAAAAGAAAACAGAAAAAAACCTTAAATACATGGAAATTAAACAACAACCTACTGAGCAATCAAGGAGTCACAGATGAAATTAAACAAGAAATTCAACAATATCTACAATTCAATGAAAATTCAAGCACAACTTATCAGAATTCATGGGATGCGATGAAAGCAGTTCTCAGAGGAAAATTCATAGCTGTGAACTCACACA
>NW_004525035.1:119353-122747 GCF_000260255.1 Octodon degus
TTGCATTCTCTTAATGAATAGAATGATTTGTTCTAATGGTGTTTGTAAATGGGATCACAATTCCTCATCTTGTACAGCAATTTACCACTAAGAAGAATATATGCAGTGTATTATTTGTTGAAACTGTCCTTCCGATATGATTTGAAACTGTCTCATTGCTATCTGTTTGTCAATAAAACTTTGAAAGAAAAAAAAAAGAATCAATGAATAGAAATGGTATTTCTTAAAAATAATGAACAAAATAAAGAAACCCTTAGCCAAATGCACCAAAAGAGAGAAAATAATCTACCAGTGCAATTCCAAATTAAAAGCACTAAATAAAAACAGAAACACTTGCAATGAAGAAGATGGTTAGTAACTACTATGAAAAATATATTTCAACAAATGGGAAAATCTTAAAGAAATGGGCAGATTCCTATATCAATAAAAATTACTAAAACTAAACGAAGTGGACATAAAAATTATAAACAATCAAATAAAAACTAATGACATAAGTATATGCAAGAAAACAGAAATTAGCCCATGCACATTAACCGAACACAGTGCAATGAAACTGGAAATAAAAGAGAAAATAAACCACAGAAACGCCATGAATATATAGAAATTAAATAAAACCCTGCTCAGGGACTAAGGGTCACAGATCATATTACAAAAGAAATTCAACAATATTTACAACTAAATGAAAATCAAGCACAACTTTTCGAAATTTATGGCATAGGACAAAAGCAGATCTTACAACAAAATTTATAGCGGTGAATTCACACATTAGGAAAACAGAACAGGAACAAATGAACATCCTAATGTTGCACCTCCAAAATCTAGAAAAGGAAGAGCAAACCAAACCCAGAGCCCAAAGACGGGAAGATATCATAAAGATTAGAACAGAAGTTAATACAATCGAGACAAAGAAAACACTTCAAAGAATTAATGAATCAAAAAGCTGGTTCTTTGAAAGATTAAATAAAATTGATAAGCCCCTAGCTAACTTCATCAAAAAGAGGAAGGAAAAAATTCAAAAAGAAGCAATAAGAAATGAAAAGGTTGTAATTACCACAGATACAGTGGAAATTCAGAAGATGATCAAGAGCTACATTGAGAATCTTTACTCTTGTAGAATAGAAGAAAAAGAAAAAAATGGACAAATTTCTAGAAAGGTACAAATTACCAAAACTGAATCAAGAATATAAAACAACGCTCAATAACCCCCAAACAGTCAATGAAATATGAAAATTAAAAAACTACGGACATAGAGAAGTCCAGGTCCTAATCGATTCACAGTTCAATTCTACAAGAAATTTACAGAAGATATAATCCATATACCTCAATCTCTTCAATGAAATTTAAAAGGAAGCAATCCTTCCAAAATCATTCCTGGAAGAAAGTATTATTCTGATACCAAAACCAGAGAAAGACGCAGTAAAAAAGAGAATTACAGGCCAACCTCACTCACAAACATATTCGCAAAAATTTTAAGTAAAATCCTAGAACGTAGAATGCAACAAATCATCAAGAACCATTATACACCATGATCAAGTAGGATTCATCCCAGGATGCAAGCATGCTTCCATATACGCAAATCAATAAATGTAATAAACTATATCAATAGAGTAAAATCTGAAAACCACATGAATATCTCAACTGATGCAAAAAAGACTTTTGACAAAGTTCAACACTCAGTCATGTTCAAATTCCTACAGAAAATAGGAATAGAAGATCTTTACTTCAATCTGATAAAAGCCATTAGTGACAACCCAATGGTTAACATAATTCTAAGTGGGGGAAAACTGACATCTTTTCTGTCAGATCCCGTACAAAACAAGGATGTTCTATATCACCATTCCTATTCAATATACTCCTGGAATGATTAGCTAGAGCCATTAGACAAGAGAGAGAAATGAAAGGAATAAAAATAGGCAGAGAAGAAGGGAAACTATCATTTTTTACACATGACATGACATGATTACTTGGAAGACCAAAAAAACTCCACAAAGAAGCTATTAGAATTAATACAGAAATTCAGTAGGATAGCATGATACAAAGTCAATACCTACAAGTAAATAGCATTCCTCTACACAGATAACAAACACAGTGACAGGGAAATTAAAGAAACAGTACCTTTTACAATAGCACCACGCAAAATGAAATACCTTGGAATTAATCTACCTAAAGGAGTCAAAGAACTTTCCAAAGAAAATTAAAGTTCTCTGAAAAAAGAGATCACAGTGGATTTCAGTAAATGGAAAGACATGACATACCTGTTCACTGATAGGAATAAAAAATACGGTGAAGATGGCCATAATCCCAAAATTGCTTTACAGATTTAACGCAATCCCTATCAAACTATTACCAACATACCTCACACACCTAGAGAAATTGTTCCTGAAATTTATTTGTAATAAGAAGAAACCTAGAATACCAAAGGAAATTCTGGGCAACAAATAAAAGGCAAGAGGCATTAGAATTACTGACATGAAATTATCTACCAAGATACTGTGGTAAAATCAGCATTGTATTGGCAACAAAATAGACCTGAGGATCAATGGAATAGATTAGAAGATGCATTAGCATGTACCAACACGCTCAGCCAATTTCTCTTCGACTAAGAGGCTAAACCGGTCTACTGAAAGAAAGATAGCCTGTTTAACAAATGGTGCTGGAAAAACTGGCTCTCTACATGCTGAAAACTAAAACTTGACCCAGGTCTATAACCATGCTTTATGCTAAAGTGAAAATGGATTAAAGATATAAACATTAAAATTGAAACACTAAATCTTCTGGAAGAGAAAGCAGAACTCTTGAAGACTTAGGGGTATGTACAGAGTTCATTAACAAAAGTCAAATTCCAAGGGTAATACTTGAAAGAACTAGCAACTGGGACTTCCTCTTATTGAGAAGTTTTTGAAAGTCAAAAGAAATTAACAAGAAAGTGAAAAGAAAACCCACAAATTTGTAAAATATATTGACTAATAAGCATTCAGGCAGAGGTCTACTCTCTACAATTTGTAAAGAACTAAAAAACATCAGCACTCGAAAATTTAAAGACCTAATCCAGAAACTGACATACGAGATGAACACACACTTCTCAGCAGACGAAATTAAAGAAGTAAATAAATATATGAAAAAATGCTCTACATTACTAGCTCTCCATGAAATGCAAATTAAAACACTGAGATACCATCTCAACTCAGAAAGAATGGCTACCATAAAGAAATCAACCAACAACAAATGTTGGAGAGGTTGTGACGAAAAAGGAACCCTCCTCCACTGCTGGTGGGAATGTAGACTGGTGCAACCATTATGGAAATCAGTGTGGAGACTCCTTAGAAAACTAGGACTGGAAATCACATTCAAAATTGATATCCCGGATTATAGAGAGCTTCCTGCTACCCTGCGC
>NW_004525035.1:124346-125479 GCF_000260255.1 Octodon degus
TAGGAAAATAGAACAGGAACAAAAGAACATCCTAATGCTGCACCTCCAACATATAGAAAAAGAAGAGGAAAACCAAACCTAGAGCCCAAATATGGGAAGAAATTATAAGAATAGAGCAGAAATTAATTCAATTGAGATGAACTAAACAATTCAAAGAATTAATGAATCAAAAAGCTGGTTCTTTTAAGGATTAAATGAAATCGATAAGCCCCTAGCTAACCTCATCAAAAAGAGGAAAGAAAAAATTTAACTACAAGCGATAAAGAATGAAAAAGGTGTAATCACCACAGACCCAGTGGAAATTCAGAAGATTATCAATAGCTACTTTGAGAATCTTTACGCTTATGGAATAGAAGACAAGGATGAAATGGACAGATTCTTAGAAAGGTACAAATTACCAAAACTGAATCAAAAATATATAACAACTCCCAATAACCCAATATGAGCCAATGAAATAAGAAATGTAATAAAAAGCCTGCTGACAAAGAAAAGTCCAGGTCCTCACAGATTCACAGTTGAATTCTACAAGAAATTTGCAGAAGATATAATCCCTATAATCCTCAAACTATTCAATGAAATTGAAAAGGAAACAGTTGCCCAAAAATCTTTCTTGGAGGCAAGTATTATGCTGATACCAAAACCAGGGAAAGATACAATTAAAAAAGAACTACTGGCCAATGTCCCTCTTGAACATAGATGCAAAAATGCTCAATAAAGTCGTAGCAAATAGAATACAGCAAATCATCAAGAAGATCTTACAACATGACCAGGTACAGGGATGCAAGGATGGTTCAATATTCAAAAATCTATAAATGTAATACACTATACCAATAGAGTGAAACCTGAAAACCACATGATCATGTCAATTGATGCAGAAAAGACTGTTTACAAAGCCCAATACTCACTCATGTTCAAAGTCCTACAGAAAATTGGAATAGACGGCCTCGGCTTCAATCTGATAAAAGCCATTTATGACAACCCAATGGCTAATATAATTAAAAATGGTGAAAAACTGAAATCTTTTACTCACAGATCTGGTGCAAGACAAAAATGTCCTCTATCACCACTCCTATTCAATATAGTTCTGGAATCATTAGCTACAGCCATTAGACAAGACGGAGAAATAAAAAAAA
>NW_004525035.1:125579-127260 GCF_000260255.1 Octodon degus
AAGAAGTTAAATTATAATTATTTGCAGATGACATGATACTTTATTTGGAAGATCCAAGAAACTCCACCAAGAATCTACTAGAATTGATACACAAATTCAGCAGCATAGCAGGATACAAAGTCAATGCCCAAAATTCAATAGTATTCCTCTACACAAATAAGAAATACACTGAGAGGGAAATTAGTGAAACAATACCTTTTACAATAGCACCATGGAACATGAAATACCTTGGAATTCATTTAACGAAAGAAATCAAAGAACTTTTCACAGAAAGTTACAGTAATCTGAAAAAATAGATCATAGATGATTTCAGAAAATTAAAGTTAATCCCTGCTCCTGGAGAGGAAGAACCAACATCCAAAAATTGTTGTACAGATTGAATGCAAATCTTATCAAACTGCCACCAACATACCTCTGAGATCTTGAGAAATCGTTCCTAAAAGGTATTTATAACCTGAAAAGACAGAATAGCGAGGCCCATCCTGCAAAACAAAGACAAGCGAGGAGGCATTAAAATTCATGAATTGAAATTATATGACATAGCTGCTGTGATAAAATCAGCATGATATTGGAAACAAAATAGAACAGAGTATAAATAGAATAGACTAGAAGATGCAGAGACCTCTACAAACACACTCAACCACCTAATCTTTAATAAAGGGGCTGAACTGGAAGAAAGAAAGACTCTTTCAGAAATGGTGCTGGAAAAACTGACTCTCTACATGCTGAAAACTAAAAACTGACCCAGGTCTATCACCAGGCACTAACCTAAAGTCAAAGTGGACTAAAGATCTAAACATTAAAACAGAAACACTAAATCTCCTGGAAGAGAAAATAGGAAGAACACTTGAAGACATAAGAGTAGGCAAAGAGTTCATGAATAAAAATCAAATCGCAGGGGTAATGCTTGAAAGAATTAACGACGGGACAATCTCTTATTGAGAAGATATTGTACGTCAAAACAAATTACCAACAAAGGGAAGAGACAACACACAAATTCTGAAAAAGGCTTGACAAATAAGCAGTCAGACAAAGATCTGCTCTCTAGAATTTATAAAGAACTAAAAAACATTAGGGCCCCTAAATTGAAAGACCCAATCCACATGTGGGCATCTGAAATGAACACACACTTCTCAGAGGACGAAAATAAAGAAGCAAATAAATATATGAAAAAATGCTCCACATAACGAGCCAACAGTGAAATGCAAATTAAAACACAATTGAGATACCCTTTCATTAAACAAAGAATGGCTATCATAAAGAAATCAACCAAGAACAAATGTTGGAGAGGTTGTGGGGAAAACGGAACCCTTCTCCATTGCTGGGGGGCGTGTAGACTGGTGCAACCATTATGTAAATTAGTGTGGAGACTCCTTAAAAACCCAGGATTGGAAATGCCATTGAAACCAGATATCCCCCTACTGGGAATTTTGCCGGAGGAACTGAAAACATTATATCATACTGATATATGTGTAACTATGTTTATTATTTTTTTTAATTTTTTTCAGACATGATTTATTTTTATTTTTTTCCAAAATTTCATTGATAAACAGCAATGAGACAGTTTCAAATCAAATCGAAAGTACAGTATCAACAAATAACACACAGCATATATTCTTCTTAGTGGTTAACTACTGTACAAGATGCAGACCTGAGATCCTATTTACAAAGACCATTAGAA
>NW_004525035.1:133200-134767 GCF_000260255.1 Octodon degus
TAACTATGTTTATAGAAGCAAAATTTGTGGTAGCCAAATCTTGGAAACTACCAAGCTGCCCGTCACATGAGGAATGGTTGAAAATTATGTGTTATTTTTATAGAATGGATTATTATGCAGCTACAAAAAGCGACAAATTTAAAGCATTTATATTTAAGTGGATGCCACATGAAGATATACTGATAAGTGAAATAAACCAGACCCATATGTGTAAATATAATATAGTCTCCCTAGTATAAGAACTCAAAAAAATAAATACTAATAGAAAAGCATAACGCAATTAAAAAGAAAGTGAGAAATTGAGGATTGAACAACGAGTAGAGGGCAAGGAGAAAAGCTAGGAAACGTGAAAAGGGAAATGTCATACGTTTATGAGCACAGGATGGGTAAGGCAATGATCCTGAGAAACATCAGAAAGTTTTTTAAACTTGCAGTTAATTGGTAGGATTCTGAACCTGAATAACTACATATGCTGCCACTTGTTTACCAAGCAGCTGCGCTGAAGATAGCAATGTGTAATAGAAGGGTCACTCTTGGAATGCATGTCATTCTGGTCTTCTAAATACCTTCTTCTTGTCATGACATACCAATTATTACCATAGTGTCTCTTAAGTTAATGTTTTTTTAAAGGATAATAAATGAAAAAAGACACAAGGAAAAAATGTCACACGATTGTCCTGCTACAATGCTGTATATGGTTAGATTTATAAATTTCTGTTCAAATATATGTAATTGTTTATTTATATTCTTTAAATAGTTTGAATTTTTATTTTTTTTCCATATTCTATAAGGTCTTAAAGTTTAACATATCAATACTTGATGGAAAACACCTGTTCCATGTTGTACCTAAGATGTTTGATATTCAGACAGATAGTGAGGTTAAACCCAACTGCTTACATTGTAGGGTAATAATAATCCTCTCTTCTGGAGGGTTAACAACCTACATTTGCAGACCAAAAATTAGAGAAAAAGAAGGGCTGCAAGGACAGCCAACATTTTGATCCTAGCTTTTCAATGTCAGTGAAGACTCAGGACATAGGAGAAACTATACTGTAACATCATGCAACTCAGTTGTGTCCCAAATTTTCTGATCAAGGAAATTATGGGGCCACAGAGCTACATGATCGATGATGTAGAGTGTGCCTAAGGAGAGTCACAGTGAGAGAAAACATTCTTTCAGGCTTTTACAGAAAGCAAATTGGTGAAGCAATGGCTATGACTCATCCACATGGCTGACACTGACAAAGAATCTGCAAACTGTGGTACAGGACTTTTAGGATAAATCCGCAGGGTACTTGACTGATCTTATCAGATACAAATGTTATATTTCTCATTATATAGGTCTTCCTTTATCTTGGTCTTAACCATCCAGCAGAAAAGTATAAAAACAAGGTATAGAAAGTAAAGCCATATTAATATGCTGAGTTGTGAGTGGCTCAAGTCAACAACTTCTGTGGATAACCCACTACTATTGTGGACTGCTGGAGTGTGTTGGATTGTTTTGCTGAATTCATGCACCTATAGTATTTAGATGCCAATGGAATACCCATCTCTGACAGGACTAAAC
>NW_004525035.1:135277-137777 GCF_000260255.1 Octodon degus
GCCAGCCCCGCCACCGGGGTGCACTGAGATGGCAATTGAAACTGGGCGTGGTGGGATGTGCCTGTAATCCCAGCACTTGGAAGCTGTAAAACAGGAGGATCACTATGAATCTGATCTATGCAGTGAGACCCTGTACACCTTGTCTTAAATGCAAAAAAAATGCAAAATTGCTCAGGAAGTTATTAGCAAATATAATGAAGCAAATAACCAGAGAGATTACACTATGACCAGCTATGATTCATCCCAGTGATGCAGGAATGGTTCAATGTACACAAATCTATAAATGTATCACACTATACAAACAGAGCCCAAAACAAAAATCAGAAGTTCATCTCAATAGATGCAAAAAAAACTTTGGATAAGGACCAACATTCCCTCATGATAAAAAGGAAACCATACAGAAAATTGGAGTAGATGGCCTATGCATCAACCTGATAAAAGTCCATAACAAACCAACATCCAGCATCATTCTAAATGGAGAGAAAACTGAAAGCTTCTACATTCTAATCATATACAAAACAAGGATATCCAGTATCACCACTCCTATTCAGTATAGTTCTGGAAACATTAACTGGAGCCACTAGAAAAGAGAGAGAAATAAGAGCAATAAGAATTGTGGCCACCTCCAATATGGCCGAGAGCAGCGAGGAGGTGGTGGTGCAGGTGCAGCAGGTGGTGAAGGACATCACCAGTGCCTTCAGGAGGGGACCCACACATAGATGAAATTGGCCTGATGCCACGTCCTTAAGCAAGGTATAACCAGAGCCCATTCGTACTGGCTGAAAACAAACTCGGCATGGAAAGCTGCTGTGTCAGGTTTCTTTTACCCTACATGCACAATAAACTCTTTGTGTACAGAATGAGAAAGCAATGGCTGAACAAAGATGAACTGATAGATGTTACGTGTACTCTGCTGCTTCTAAAAACAGATTTTACCACAGCATGGAATGTGAGAAAAGAATTAATCCTGTCCGGTACCTTAGATATAATTAAGGATTGACATCTTGGAAAACTGGCCTTAACAAAGTTTCCAGAGTCCGGAAACATGGATTCACGAGTGATGGGTGCTACAACAGCTAATCCAAGAAACGTCCTTACCTTTCTTTGTAACCAAAGGAAATTTGGGAATGATTGCTGCAGAGAGGACACAGTACAGGAAAAGATGGAGGTCTGTGGGGAAGCAGCAGGGAGATACCCGAGCAACTACAATGCCTGGTCTCATCACATGTGGGATACACAGCACCTGGCCAAGCTGGATGCCAAGTTCACATGGCTGTGGGCTTCAGGAGGGAAGGGCTAAAAGCAAAGTGTAAGAGTCACCTCAACCTGAGTTCTAATTCTGACCCTACAAATTCTGTGGAAAGTAAAGCTTTAATGTTTTCATTTTGAAAGTAAGGACTTTGATAAGAAGTAATAGAGTGAATGTGGGGAAATTCCTAGGCACCTCAGAGAAGCTCACTAAATTTTAGTTCCTCTTTCTCATCCCCCATAGCTAGGGAGTTTAGATGAAGTTGGAGGCCAATTTGTTTGATCAAACCAGTGCAATTTATTTGTGAAAAAGTACCAAAACTGTTTTTCCCAGCTGTCTCCCCTGTACAATGGGCACAGTAGTAAAGATTAGTTTTTCCTCAACAAATTAAACTAAAATGCTAACCATCAGTCTAGAAATGGAGGAGTAAAAGTTGTCAGGGCAAATGGAGTACTTTAAAGCTGGTTGTCTCAGCTCTACTGCCTCCTAGTGAAGAGGCCGGGATAGGAGGGAAGGTGAGCAGAGAGGTCTTTGTGAACGCACCTCCTGTAATGTGGACCTTTCCATGTGGTACGCCCATAACATCAGGAATGGCCCAAGGTGAAGCTGTGGGTTACTTGAGACCATCTGATGTTAAAGATGATAGCTCGTCAATAAGTTGTTGGCATAGCTTCTTGGGTGTAATCCTGGGCTCAGCCTTCCTTGACATGTCTGTGGGGAAGACTTGCTGTTCTTGTCATTGCCACTGCTGTAGCATCTCTTGTTCCCTGTCAAGAATGCTCAGTTTTCAGTATCACCTTCTGTTGCTATAATCCAGTGATTGTGGATCTTATAAATCTTTCGGTGATAAGTAGGCCACTGTGGTAGAAGTGCCACAGGTTTGCCACCACTGCTGTAACTCTTTGGACCAGGTAGGAGAACACCGCTATGCTTTGCCTACTAGTGGAAGTAATTGCAGAAGTGATGGTAGTCTAGATCAACTTAAAAAGAAGAGGGAGGGCTGGGAAGATAGCTCAGCAGCATAAGTGCCTGCCTGGAAAGAACAACGTTCTGAGTTTGAACCCTGGAATAAAAACAACAACAACAACACAACAAAAGTAAACATGATCTGGATTTTTTTTCTTTTTGCAGTACCAGGGATTGAACTCAGGACTCTGCCCTTGGCAGGCAAACACTTACTCTACTGAGATATCTCCCCAGGCCAAGAATTTGAAAATGAGTTTTTAAAGTTTTAATATTCACTATTGGTAA
>NW_004525035.1:139456-147375 GCF_000260255.1 Octodon degus
GTGCTTTCCTGCTGGACGGGAGGGCGCCCGACATCTTCCTTTCTTTTATTACCTCTTTTTTTAAACAAACATTTGCTTGAGAGAGTATAGCAGTAATTGATATTACATTAGAAGCAGCATGCATTTAGAAAACCAGAATGACAAGCATTCCAAGCATGGCCCTAGTATTACACATTGCTACCTCAGTGGAGTTGCTTAATTCACAGGTATCAGCATATGTGGTTAGTTAGGGTGAGAATCCTACCAATTAGCTGCTAGTTTCACAAACCCAATGGAGTGTCTCAGGACCATTGCTTTATCCATCTTTTGTATATAAATGTATGATTTTGCCCTTCCTTGTTTCCTACCTTTTTCCTTGCCCTCTCTTCATTGTTTAATCCTTAAATTCTCACTTTCCATTTAGTTGTGTTATACCTTTCTATTTTTATTTCTTCTTTTGAGTTCTTACACTAGGGAGATTATGCAATATTTACATGTATGGGTCTGATTCATTTCACTTATGGCTATATCTTCAAGTTCATCCACTTATATATGAAGGCTTCGAGTTTATCATTCTTCTTTTTTAGTTAGCTATATTTATTTAAATATTCACAGTTCTAAGAAACACAAAAAATTATAAACTTTGAGACATTAAAACTGTACAAAAAATCCCACTGCTATGAGAAAAAATTACTGTTTATATTTTCAATATGTAAACTCTTAATGGCTGGCTGTGCACACAGGAGATGTCACAGTAGAATTATTTTATGGTGTGCATATGGGTAATGTTCATGGGGCAATAGTAATCTCAGTAGCGCTTATTACTAAGTCATAAAATGTGTAAAAGCATCATGGTTGGTAATGTCACTATTCTTTAAAAAGTATATAGAGTACTAAGGTCCAGTCCATGAAGACAGAATAATCCTACATTCCAAATCTCTCTTAAATACAACTGTAGGAGCAAATCTATGGAAAAAGATGCATAAAATGGTTTTTAAAAATCCCATCACCAATGCAGCCAAGGGCTTGCATTCTGGGAGCGGAACTGGGGGTCAGAGACTCAGCAGCAGAGCATTACTTTGGAGTGCAGCTGGCACTTGTCAACTTTGTCACTTGGTGTGCGGTAGATTTCCAAAGTCTGGTGAACATGTGTCCAGCTCCGTTTCCAGACCTGCCTAAACTATGTGACTGCTTCGTGTGAAAGCTGTGAAGTGACAGTCACCATGCAGTCACAGCTGCGTTAAACTCCGGAGGCCTCATTTTTGTTCTCATCTACATTACAAATAAATTTCTTTCTTTCTTTCTTCTTTCTTTCTTTCGTTCTTTCTTTCTTTCTTTCTTTCTTTTTTGTATTTTAGGACAGGGTGGACAGGGTGGACAGGGTGTACAGCATCTCATTGTGTGGATTGGACTCATAGTGATTCTCCTGTTTACAGCCTCCCAAGTGCTGGGATTACAGGCATGCACCACTAGGCCCAGTCTCAATTGCCATCTCAGCATCCTTTGGGGGTGGGGCTGGTACAGCAGGGCTGGGGATCGAACTCCAGGCCTCTGCATATAAGCAGGCTCTTTAATCCCCTGAGCTATTTGGCCAGCCCAATAAATTTATTTCTAAGAAACATGAGTTTGCTCAAGGCCAAAGTTGCCATTGACCTCACAGTTTGAGGGTAGATAAATGAATGAAAGTGACAGTTTCTCTGGCATTGCCAAAGTTGGGGAGTTGATGCTGGGGCTGGAAGGCCATGAGCCTGCAGACTACAGGGCACAGAGGCAGTAGATGGGATGGGTGTCCCCCAGCTGTCAACGCTTGCCAAGGAAACATTCAACAGTTTAGGCCAGGATGTGACAAACAAATACAAATATTCTTGACATTTTCTGGAGGATTTTAAATAAAGCTTTTCAGTGTACATTTATTTATTTATTATATTTTATTGATTATAATGAGAAAAAAGATAAGATAGCAAGGAAACAGTTTCATTTCAAAACAGGTTAGTAGGACAGTTACAATACTTAATACATTACATATTGTTGTCTTCATAGTACTTATTCAGAGGAAAAGATGTAGAAATGATATCAATGTCTAAACAATATTAGTACAAACATTTCTTCTCATTGAACTAAGAGAAAGTATCTATATATCTATCCTATCTTATATATATTTTTTCCACTAAAAAATGGTCCTTTATTTATATCTCCCCCCCTTTTTTTGTTTTGTTTTGTTTTGTCAGAGATAGGTGTTCCACTGCAGTTAGAGAAGCTGTGTTTGGAAAAGTCTTTAAAGGACTTTTTCACACTTGAAACCAGTCTACAGAGAATTAAACAAAATAACCCAATGTAGTCCAATACTCCATATTAGTAGTGGGTTTTCAGCTAAACTGGCAATGTCAGAAGTTGTTGACTTGATTCTTTATAGCTCAGCATATTAATATGGCATTGCTTTTTATATCTTGTGGTTATACTTTTCTGCTGGATGATTAAGATCAAAATAAAGGAAGATGTATATAATTAAATATGTAATAAGTCGGTTTGGGACAGGCCAGACAGAAACTTCTTATTGTACTTTTTACCTGTTATGTGGTCAATCAAATACTTGACACATTGGCAAATAGTTTATTCAACATTTTGTGAAATCCACCTTAGATCTCAGCACTGTGGACCATGGTGCTAGGAAAATGCACTTCATTTCTAGGAAAGAAATAAAATAGGAGGTCCTCTGTGCTTGGCCAGGTGCCCACTGCTGTGTTGTTTTCCCCAGAAATCAGTGGACATGTTGAGTGTGAATTCTCCCGGGGCCAGGGTCAAGCTCCTCTCCTCAGAGGCCTCAATCGTACCAGTGAGGTCCCGGCCCAGCGGTGGCCTCCATCCTTGGCTGCCCAGTCTGTCCTCCCAGGCATTGAGGGCATCTGCTGGACACCCATCAGGATGGGAAGGGTTTTGGTGCTGGGGCTGTATGTGACTCCTGTGAACTGTATCTGATAGGGCTTCATGCTCCAGGTGAATTCTGAAGGCCCCCCGAGGATCGCCAAGTGTATGCTTGGCCAGTTGACCCAACTTCTTTTTTGAGAAAGGAAGGTATATATCCTGACTGATTTTAAATAGTGTAATTTCCAAGATTTCCTGAGTTATTCCTTTTGAAAGCAACTTCTGCTCCCACAGGTTCCTGGGACTTAGGAAATAGCTGATTATTCCAAGCCCATGAGTTGATGTCCTTCCTGCTGGCTCTGAGGCACACATGCTTGATATTTACACCGGGAAGGTATTGTGCCTGGTTCAGATAGTACTGCTTAGATGTTTACACGGCTGACAATTGGGAGTCAGATTTGAGTGAGCAAGACAGCAGCAGGCACACTCTTGTTTTCCCTGGGAAGGCTGTGGGTATCTAAGAGTCCCGACTCTAGAATCTGAAATGGAGGATAGTTTTTCCTCCTTTCTTTGAAAACACTAGTGCTTGGCTTCTTGGAATGGGAAGCTGAAACCCCTCAAACTTCTCCCAGCTGTCTCCAGACTTGAAGACAGTCTGACCCCAGCATCTCCTCTCGGTTTTTATGGCCCAGGGTCTCGATGGCTTGGCTGGCACGTTTTTGACGATGCTATGGTTTCTGTTGAATCTGTTGCTTTGGGGGTGGTGGAGTATCCACGTTCTGCAGCACCTGGATGGACCACAGAGGCTGGTGGCTGTTTTGGCTGGGTGGACCAACGTCTGGTTGATTACATTTGGCAGCATCTTAGGTTCTAGTTGAGTTGAAGATGGCTTTGATTCTACTGGCTGAAGCTGCTTATGTACAGATTGTTTGGATTCCAGATAATTCAAGGAAGGCCCTAACACCTGGCCAAGTTGGAAATCTGGGTGTTTCAGTGCCAGGCTCACCATCAGTCATTTCTTTGGATACCAATTTGACATTTAGGTCATCAGGTGAATGGCTTCACTATTGGTGTTGGGAATAGGAGTCTTTAAATTGATGGGAACGTACTGGGGAAACTGGAAGTTCATGGAAGACAAAACCTGGTATGCTTCTGGCCAATCATTTTTCTTGAGACTCCCTAAAACTTGGTGGATTTTAAAGATTTCAACCATACTTGTCCCTGGGAGAAGTGGTCTTAATGTATATAGATTATAATTTCCACAGTGCACATGTCAATGGGAGACCTGTATACTGAAGACCTTAATAAAACTTCAGGAGCACAATACCACCTGGTAATACATAATCTGTATATGGCAGCTGTGACATTAATTCTCTTGCAAGTCTCAAATCTGCAAACTTCATAAGTTCTGAACACATACAAAGCAAGATTTTTGGTTTCATGTCCCTGTGGAAAAAAAGCCGTGCTTATGCATAAATGCCTGCCCTTGTAGTATTTGATACATAATGATTCTCATGACTGACTTCAGGAACAGTCTATTTCTCTCTTTCATTAACTGATAAAGACTTTCTTTCATATATCCAAATATAAATAAAGATTTTTTTCTGATAATTTCTTTCAGTTAATCACATTGACTTGATTAAGATTCTTCAGAAGCTTGATTTCTCTCAAGTTCATACATTCATCCCAAGAATAGAACTATTTTTCCTCTTTTTAAACTTTTGTTTTCATTAGTTTTATTGTGAAACAAATAGCAACAAGACAGTTTCAAACAGGTAAGTCGGACAGTTACAACACTCAATACATTGCATATTGTTGTCTTCGAGGTAGTTATTCATAGTACAAGATGAAGACATGATATCCTGTCCAAACACTATTAGTACAAATATTTCTTCTCATTGAATCAAGAGAAAGTAACTATATAGCTATCCTATTTTGTATATACAGATACAAAATGGTCCTTCATTTATATCCCTTTTTTTGTTTAGTTTAGTCAGAGATGCGTATTCCATTGCCACTTAACTATTGTAGGTGAGTGAATTCAGCAAAATAATTCAATATAGTCCAGTAGTCCATAATAGTAGTGGGTTATCCGTAAGACTGACACTGTCAGAAATTGTTGACTTGAGCCTTTTAAAGCTCAGTATATTAATATGGTTTTACTTTTTATACCTTGTTTTTATACTTTTCTGCTGGATGGTTAAGACCAAGATAAAGCAAGATTTATATAACAAGCAAGGTAACTTTTGTATCTGACAAGGTCAGTCAAATCCCCTCAGGATTTACCCTGAAACCCACTTTCTTTTCTTTTTTTCTTTTTCCTTCAGAACCAGGGATTGAACTCAGGCCTTTGCACTTGCCAGGGAAGTGCTTATTCTACTGAGTCATCTCCCCGGCCCCAACCCTGAAACCCTGTACCACAGTTTGTAGATCCTTTCTCAGTGTCAGCCATGTGAATGAGTCACAGCCATTGCTTGACCAATTCGCTCTCTGTGAAAGCCTGAGAGAATGTTTTCTCTCGATGTGACTCTTCTTAGGCAAACTCTACCTCATCGATCACATTTCTTTGTGGCCCCATAATCTCCTTGATCAGAAAATTTGGGACACAACTGAGTTACGTGATATTACAGTATAGGTTCTCCTATGTCCTGATTCTTCACTGACCTAGAAAAGCCAGGGCCAAGATGTTGGTTGTCCTTGCAGCCCTTCTATTTCTCTAATATTTGGTCTGCAAATTTAGGTTCTTAACCCTCCAGAAGAGAAGCTTATTATTACTCTACAACATATGCAGTTGGTTTTAACTTCACTATCTCTCTGAAAATCAAACATCTTCGACATAACATGGGACAAGTATTTTCCATGTCGTATTGATATGTTAGACTTTAGGTCTCTACAGAATATGGAGGAAAAATTAGAAAAATAAAAAATATTTTAAAAAATATGGATAAACAATTACATATGTTTACACAGAAATTTAGAAATCTAACCATATAGAACATTGTAGCAGGACACTCCTGTGACATTTTCTTTTCTTGTCTCTGTTTTTCATTTATCACCCCTTTGTTCTTTGTTTTAAATGAACATTTACTTGAGAGACACTACGGCAATAATTGCTATGTCATGACAAGCAGTACATATTTAGAAGACCAGAATGACAGGCATCCCAAGTGTGACCCTTTTATTACAGATTGCTTTCTTCAGTGCAGTTGCTTGGTTCACAGGTATCAGCATATATAGTAAATCAGGGTGAGAATCCTACCAATTAACTGCTACTTTCAAAAACCTGCTGAAGATTCTCAGGATCATTGCCTTAACTACCTCATGCATATAAATGTATGACTTTGCCTGTCATTTTCCCCAGCTTTTCTCCTTGCTCTCTCCTCATTTTCCAATCCTGAAGTTCTAGCTTCCTTTTTAATTGCGTTATATATTTCTATTTGTGTTTCTTCTTTCAGGTGCTTATACTAGGGAGACATTATGATATTTATACATGTGGGTCTGGTTTATTTCACTTGTGAGTATATGTTCCAGTGGCAACCACTTAGACATAAAAGCTTCAAGTTTATCATTGTTTATAGCTGAGTAATTTTCCATAGTATAAACTATCACATATGTTTCATCCATTCTTCAGGTGACGGGCATTTTAGTTGTTTGCAAGACATGTCTATCACAAATTGTGCTGCTATAAATATAGGTACACATATATCACTGTGATATGATGTTTTTAAGATCCTCAGGGAAAATTACCAGTAGGGGGATAGCTGGCTTGAATGTCTATATTTTCCTCCTACTTTCTCTTCCAGGAGATTGACTGTTTCTGTTTTAATGATTAGATCATTAATCCATTTTGAATATAGCTTAGTGCATGGTGATACACCTGTGTCAAGTTTCAGTTTTCAGTATGTAGAGAGCCAGGTTGTTCCAACACCATTTGTTAAAGAAGCTATTTTTATTCCAGTAAGTATATTTGGACACTTTTTCCAGAAGAGGTGGCTAATTGTATTTGTAGAGGCTTCTGCATCCTCTTTTTTTCCTTTAATTACTTTTTAAAATAACTTTATTCAGAAAGAAATAGCAAACAAAGTTTCAAAACCAATTACTAGCACAGTTTCAATAATTAATACATTGCATATTGTTGTCTTAGTGGTTAATCATTATTCAAGATGCAGAAATTATAATCTGTCCACAAACACTATTAGAACAAATCTCTGTATTCATTGAATTAAAAGAATGCAGCTATATATCTGTCCTACTCTGAATATACAGATAGAAAACGGTTCTCCATTTGTATCCCCATTTTTCTTTAGTTTTGTCAGAGAAGGGTATTCCATTTTCATTTAAATATTGTAGGTGCGTGAATTCAGCAAAATATTCCAATATAGTCTAGTAGTCCATAATAGTAGTGGGTTTTCTGTAGGACTGGCAATTTCAGAAGTTCTTGACTTGAGCCTTTTTCAGCTCAGCATATTAATACAGCTTTAGTTTCTATACCTCACTTTTATACTGCTCGACTGGATGGCTAAGACAAAGATAAAGCAAGAACTTTATAACAAGAAATGTAACCATTGTATGTGACAAGGTCAGTCAAATCCCTTCAGGCTTTATCCTGAATCCCTGTACCGCTGTTTGTAGATCCTTTTTCAGTGTCAGCCATGGCAGTTGCTTGACCAATTTGCTCTCTGTGAAAGCCTGAGAGAATACTTTCTCTTGATGTGACTCTCCTTTGGCACACTCTACATCAATGATAACTGTCCTCTGTGGCCCCATATTCTCACTGATCAGAAAATTTGGGACACAACTGAGTGAAATGATGGCACAGTACATTTCTTCCTGTGTCCTGAGTTTTCACAGAACATGAATGGCTAGGGCCAAAATGTTGGCTCTCCTTGCAGGCCTTCTTTTCTCTATGTTTTGGTCTGAAAATTAGGTTGTTCAAACTTCCAGAAGAGAAGCTTGTTATTATTATCCTACTACATAGACAGTTGAGCGTAACATCACTATTTCTTTGAATATCAAACATCTTAGGCATAACATGGAACAGATAATTTCCATCAAGTATTGATACATCCAATTTTTAG
>NW_004525035.1:147475-148208 GCF_000260255.1 Octodon degus
TTTTGAAAAATAGGAATAAACAATTATATATTTTACATAGAAATTTAACAATCTAACCATATAGAGCATTGTAGCAAGAAAGTCCTGTGACATTTTTTCTTGTCTCTTTTTTTGTTTACTACCCTTTGTTTTTTTCCATAATTGTAATGATAAACAAATAGCAATGAGACAGTTTCAATTAAAATTGGTAGGACGCTTTCAATAATTAATACATTGCATACATTCTTGCTAGTGTTTAATAGCTGTACAACATGCGGACATGATATCCTAACACCATTAGAACAAATCACTCTTTTCATTAACAGAATGTAACCATATATCAATCCCAACCACATTGAATACACAGATACAAAATGGACATTCATCTGTATACCCTTTTTTGGTTAAGTTCCACTATTTGAATATTACAGGTGTGCAAACTCAGCAAATTATTCTAAAAAAGTCTAGTACCCCATAATAGTATTGGGTCTTCCGCCTGACTGGCAATGTCAGAAATTATTGACCTGAGTCCCCTACAGCTCAACATAACAGCATGGATTTACTTTTATATTGCGGTTTTATACTTTTCTGCTGGGTGGTTAAGAACAAGGTAAAGCAGGACCTATGCAACAAGAGTTGTAGCTTTTGGGCATGATAAAGTCAGGGAAATCCCCTCAGGATTTATCCTGAGATCCTGTACCTCATACTGTAGAACCATTGTCAGTGTCAGCCATGTGGATGAGTCACAGCGATT
>NW_004525035.1:148531-151821 GCF_000260255.1 Octodon degus
TTTAAGTCCCTACAGAATACAATAAAAAACATTTAAAAATTAGGATATATTTTAACAATAGGCTTATAGAATTATATACTTCTTATGTTTACACATAAGTCCAAAACTCTCCCCATATACAACCTTGAAGCAGGACAGTCCCACAATATTTCTTTTCCTGTCTCTTGATTTAATTCACTACCCCCTTCTTTTTGAACAACCATCAACCAGAGATACATAATAGCAGCAGCTGGAATGTCATGAAAAGCAGCCCACATTCAGAAGACAAGAATGACAGGCTCTCCAAGCATGAAACTACTATTACAAATTACCATCTGCAGTGCAGTAGCTTAGTTCACAGCTATTAGTATATATAGTTAGTAAGGGTGAGAATCTTTCCAATTAGCTGCTAGATTAAAAAATCTTCTGGAGAGATTCAGGATCATTGCCTTGCCAATTTTCTACATATAACTGTATGGCTTAACGAATTCATGTTTCCTAGTTCTTATATTTTCCCTCTCTGGGTTAGTTAGTCCTTGAGATCCTGCTTTCCTTTTACTTGTATTATACCTTTCTATTTGTATTTCTTCTTTTGAGTTCTTATACTAGGGAATCTATATGATATTTACACATGTGTGTCTGATTTATTTCACTTATGAGTAATATGTTCAAGTGGCATCCACTTCAATATAAAAGCTTCAAGTTTAACATTCTTAATAGCTAAATAATACTCCATTATGAAAAATACCACATCTTTTTCAACCATTCCTCAGGTGATGGGCATCTTGGTTGTTTCCAAGATTTTGCTATCACACATTGTGCTGCTATATACATAGGCACACATATATCACTATGATATGATGTTTTTTATCCTCTGGGAAAGTTTCCAGTAGAAGAATAGCTGGTTTAAATGGGATTTCCACTCCAACTTTTCTAAGGAGTCTCCATACTGATTTCCATAATGGTTGGACCAGTCTACATTCCCACCAGCTGTGGAGAAGGGTACCTATTTCCTTACAGTCTCTACAACATTTGTTATTCGGTGATTTCGATATGATAGCCATTCTTTGTGGGGTGAAAAGAAATCTCAATATTGTTTAATTTGCATTTCACGGATGGCTAGTGATGTGGAGCTTTTTTTCACATATTTATTCGCTCCTTAATTTCTTCCTCTGAGAAGTGTGTGTTCATCTCAGATGCACACATTTCTGGATTGGGTCTTTAAATTTTGGGGCCCTAGTGTTTTTTATTCCTTTACAAATTCTAGAGAGCAGACCTTTGTCTGAGTACTTATTTTTCAGGATTTTTTCCACATCTGTGAGTTGCCTTTTCACTTTGATTGTGAATTCTTTTGACGTGAAAAAGCTTCTCAGTAAGAGCAGGTCCCAGTTGTTAATTCTTTCAAGTGTTGCCTGTGCGATTGTGCTTCTGTCCATGAACTCTTTGCTTACCCCTATGTCTTCAAGAGTTTCTCCCACTTTCTCTTCCAGGAGATTTAGTGTCTCTGTTTTAATGTTTAGATCTTTAATCCGTTTTGACTTTAGTTTAGTGCATGGTGATAGACTTGGGTCAAGTTTGAGTTTTCGGCATGTAGAGAGCCAGTTTTTCCAGCACCATTAATTAAAGAGGCTATCTTTCTTCCAGTGAGTATGTTTGGCCCCTTTGTCAAAGATAAGGTGGCTGAGTGTGTTTGTAGGGGGTTCAGCATCTTCTAAACTATTCCATTGATGCTCAGGTCTATTTTGTTTCCAGTACCATGCTGATTTTATCACAGTAGTCTTGTAGTATAATTTCAAGTCAGGAATTGTAATGCCTCATGCCTTGTTTTTATTGCCCAGAATTGCTTTTGTATTCTAGGTGTTTTCTGGGTCCAGATAAATTTTAGAAATGATTCCTCTATGAGGTATGTAGGTGGTAGTCTGATCAGGATTGCATTAAATCTGCACAACAATTTTCGGAGTATGGCCATCTTTACAATGTTGGTTCTTCCTATCCAGGAGCATGGAATATCTTTCCATTTTCTGAAATTCTCTACTATCTCTTTTTTCAGGGTACTGTAATTTTCCTTGCCAAGATCTTTGACTTCTTTAGTTAGATTAATTCCAAGTTATTTCATTTTCCTCGGTGCTATTGTAAAGGGTATTGTTTCTATAATTTCCCTCTCAGTGTGTTTGTTGTCTGTATAGAGGAATGCTATTGACTTTTGGGCATTGACTTTATAAACTGTAATGCTTCTGAATTTCTTTATTTAGTCTAGTAGCGTCTTGGTGGAGTTTTTTGGGTCTTCCAAGTAAGGTATCATGTCACCGGCAAATAAAGATAATTTAAATTCTTCTTTGCCTATTATATTTAAATGGTTGAATCACTGTGCTTTTAATTTTCGTGCATTATTACTAATCATTACACCACCTGTCACACTCTTTTTCATTCTCATTCCATGTGCATTTCAGGGATCCCCTTCATCCTGCAGTTTTTGGGAAGCCTCAGCCCTTTCCCACCCCAAAACCCCAGTGAGGCTCTTTTGCCTCTGTCCTCTGACTTCCGCCTGTCCTTACGTCTCTTACAAAGGTTCTTGGTTTGTTTTTTTTTTTTTTTTTTTTCAAATCGGTAGTAGAGTTTCAATAATTAACACACTGCATACATTCTTCTTAGTGGTTAATTGCTGTACAAGATGCAAACGTGTTATCCTATTTAAAAACAACATTAGAACAAATCATTCTATTCCTTAAGAGAATGTAAGCATGTATCTATCCTAACTACTTTGAATACACAGATGCAAAATGGACATTCATCTGTATAACCTTTTTTTGTTAAGTTCCATTATTTGAATATTATAGGTGTGTAAACTCAGAAAAATATTCTAAAAGAGTCCGGTAGCCCATAATAGCGTTGGGTCTTCCACTTAACTGGCAATGTCAGAAATTGTTGACCTGAGTCCCCCACAGCTCAACATAACAGCATGGCTTTACTTCACACATTTCCTTTTTATACTTTTCTGTTGAATGGTTAAGATCAAAGTAAAGCAAGACCTATACAACACGAGTTGAAGCTTTTGTGACAGATAAGGTCTGTGAAATCCCCTCAGGAATTATCCTGAGATCCAGTACCTCAGATTGTAGAACCATTGTCACTGTCATCCATGTGGATGAACCACAGCCATTGCTTGGCCAGTGTGCTCTCTGTGAAAGCCTGAGAGAATGTTGTCTCTCCATGTGACTCTCCTTAGGCACACTCTACATCATCGATCACTTTCCCCTTTGGCCCCATAATCTCCTTGATCAGAAAATTTGGGACACTACCGAGTTACATGA
>NW_004525035.1:152069-154157 GCF_000260255.1 Octodon degus
TAGGCTGTTAAGCTTAACCTCACTATCTGTCTGCATATCAAACATCTTAGTCATAATATGGAACAGGTATTTTTCATCAAGTATTGATATGTTGAACTTTAAGTCCCTACAGAATACGATAAAAACATTTAAAATTAGAATATATTTTAAAATAGGCATAAAGAATTATATACTTCTCATGTTTGCACATAAGTCCAAAAATTTCACCATATACATCCTTGAGGCAGCACAGTCCCACAATATTCCTTTTCCTGTCTCTTGCCTTCCTTCACAATCCCCTTCTTTGTGAACAACCATCTACCTGAGAGACAACATAGCAGCAAGAGGCATGTCATGGCAAGCAGCCCATACTCAGTTGACCAGAAAGAAAGGCACTCCAAGCATGAAACTACTATTACAAATTACCATCTGCAGTGCAGTATCTTAGTTCACAGGTATCAGTATATACAGTTAGTCAGGGTGAATATCTTTCCAATTCACTGCTAGATTATAAAACCTTCTGAGTATTCTCAGGATCATTGCCTTGCCCATCTTCTACATATAACTGTAAGGCTTGGCTTATTCTTGTGTCCTAGCTCTTCTCCTTTCCCTCTCTTAATTAGTTAGTCCTCGAGATCCTTCTTTCCTTTATTTGTATTATACCTTTCTATTTGTATTTCTTCTTTGGAGTTCTGGGAAACTATACGATATTTACACATGTGTGCTTTTTTATTTCACTTATGAGTATATGTTCAAGTGGCATCCACTTCAATATAAAGGCTTCGAGTTTAACATTCTATTTAGCTGAATAATACTCCATTGTGTAAAAATACCACATCTTTTACAACTATTCCTCAGGTGATGGGCATCGTGGTTTTTTCCAAGATTTGGCTATCACAAATTGTGCTGCTATAAGTATACGCACACATATATCACTATGATATGATATTTTCAGATCCTCTGGGAAAGTTCCCAGTAAAGGAATAGCTGGTTTAAAGGGGATTTCCACTAAACTTTACTAAGGAGTCTCCATACTGATTTCCATAATGGTTGCACCAGTCTAATTCTCACCAGCTGTGGAGAAGGGTTCCTATTTCCCCACAGCCACTCCAACATTTGTTGTTGGGTGATTTCTTTATGATAGCCATTCTTTCTGGGGTGAGATGATATCTCAGTGTGGTGTTAATTTGCATTTCACGAATGGATAGTGATGTGGAGCATTTTTTCATATATTTATTCGCTTCTTCAATTTCTTCCTCTGAGAAGTGTGTGTGCATCTCGGATGCACATTTCTGGATTGGGTCTTTAAATTTTGGGGCCCTAGTGTTTTTTAGTTCTTTGTAAATTCTAGAGAGAAGACCTTTGTCTGAGTACTTATTTGTCATGATTTTTTCCAGATTTGTGGGTTGCCTTTTCACTTTGTCGGTAATTTCTTTTGACGAGAAAAAAACTTCTCAGTAAGAGCTGGTCCCAGTTGTTAACTCTTTCAACTGTTTCCCGTGCGATTTTATTTCTCTCCATGAACTCTTTGCCCACCTCTATGTCTTCAAGAGTTCCTCTCACTTTCTCTTCCAGGAGATTTAGTGTCTCTGTTTTAATGTTTATATCTTTAATCCATTCTGATTTTAGTTCAGTGCATGGAGATAGACCTGGGGCAAGTTTGAGTTTTTGGCATGTAGAGAGCCACTTTTTCCAGCATCATTAGTTAAAGAGGCTATGTTTCTTCCAGTATGTATGTTTGGCCGCTTTGTCAAAGATAAGGTGGTTGAGTTTGTGCGTCGGTGGTTCAGCGTCTTCTAAACTATTCCACTGATGCTCAGGTCTGTTTTGTTTCCAGTACCATGCTGATTTTATCACAGTAGGATTCTAGTATAATTTCAAGTCAGGAATTGTAATGCCTCTTGCCTTGTTTTTATTGCCCTGAATTGCCTTCATATTCTAGGTGTTTTCAGGGTCCAGATAAATTTTAGGAATGATTCCTCTTGGCCTTTGAGATATGTAGGTGGTAATCTGTTAGGGATTGCATTAAATCTATACAGCAATTTTGGGAGTATGGCCATCTTCACAATGTTGGTTCTTCCTATCCAGGAGCATGGAATATCTTTCCAT
>NW_004525035.1:155604-157183 GCF_000260255.1 Octodon degus
TCTTTCAAAGAACCAGCTTTTTGCTTTTTTAATTCTTTGATTTGTTTTCTTTGTCTCAATTGAATTAATTTCTGCTCCAATCTTTAAGATTTCCTCCCGTCTTTGGGCTCTGCGTTTGGTTTGCTCTTTCTTTTCTAGTTCTTGAAGGTTCAGCGTTAGGGTAGTTATTTGTTCCCGTTCTGTTTTCCTAATGTGTGAGTTCACAGCCATGAATTTCCCTCTGAGAACTGCTTTCATCGTATCGCATTAATTACGGTAAGTTATGCTTGAATTTTCATTGAATTTTAGGTATTGTTGAATTTCTTTTATAATTTCATCTGTGACCGATTCGTTGCAAGAAGGGTGTCATTTTATTTCCATGTATTTAAGGCTTTTTTCTGGTTTGTTTTGTCATTTATTTCCAGTTTCATTGCACTGTGGTCAGCTAATGTGCATGGCATAATTTCTTTTTTCTTACATATACTAAGCATGACCTATGCACCAGTATGTGGTCTAATTTAGAAAATGGCCCATGTGGATATGAGAAAAATGTGTATTCAGCTATGTTCGGCTGGAGTATGTCCACCCAAGACCATTTGATTCAAGCTCTGGTTCAGTTCTGTTACTTCTTTGTTAAGTTTTTGTCTTGTTGACGTATGTTTTGGAGATAAGGGGGTGTTAATGTCTCCTGTTAAAATTTTGGTGTTAGATATTAGATTTTTCATGTCCATTAAGATTTGCTTTATATAGTTGGGCGCTCCCCTGTTTGGTGCATAAAAATTTATGGGTGTTACCTCTTCCTCTTCAATTTTTCCCCCAACCAGTATATAGTGGCCTTCTTTATTTCACTTGATCATCGTTGGTTTAAAGTTGAGATTGTTTGAGAAGAGGATTGCTACACCTGCTTTTTTCCAGAGGTGCTTGTGCATGTACTATTGCGTTTCATCCTTTGACATTCAGCCTATGAATGTCTTTATGAGTTAAATGTGTTTCTTGTATACAGCATATTGTTGGATTTTGTTTCGTAATCCACTGTGCCAGTCTATTTCTCTTAATTGGTGTAATGAATGCATTTATATTGATGGTTAGAATTGAGGTGTATAGACTTATGTTTGACATGTTAATTACCTGTTGTCGTTTACTCCTTTTCTCCAGTGTTTAATTACGTGCCCTATTTAGTTAGTTGCTTCTGATCTCATTCGTGGAATTCTGATCATTTTGGTCCCTCTCTAGAATATCTTTCAGTGGCCTCGGTAGAGTTGGCTTTGTCATCACGAAATTCTTTAGCTGTTCTTTGTCATGAAAGTATTTCACTTCTCCATCAAACTTGAAACAGAGTTTAACAGGGTGTGGTACTCTTGCCTGTAATTTGTTTTCTTTTTCTTTTTTTTCTGCAAAGTTTTATTGATAAACAGCAATGAGACAGTTTCAAATCAAATCGGAAGTACAGTTCCTACAAATAATACACTGCATATATTCTTCTTAGTGGTTAATTGCTGTACAAGATGCAGACTTGAGATCCTATTTACAAACACCATTAGAACAAATCATTCTATTCATTAAGAGAATGCAACTATATATCTATCCCAACCACTTTGAA
>NW_004525035.1:159645-161538 GCF_000260255.1 Octodon degus
TCTCACATTGTTCATCTTTGCATCATCTTGCAGGTGATAGATTATTCTTTCCTGCATCCTTGTTATTTTTAAGAGATCCTTTCTTAACATTTCACTAGCTTCACCAGCATCTTCAAGATCTGAAACTCTGTCTTCACTTTTACTTACATGGCTTTGCAAGCTTGTGATTGAGATTTTCATTTTCTCTATATATCTTTGACTCTGTTTTACATGATCTATTCCTTTCCTTTATTGCTCATTCAAGGAATCCATCATTTTTCTTATCTCCTCTATTATTTTTTATCAATGTCTTCTTTAGAAGCAGTTATAAATTCTTTTACTGCAGTATTTTTTTTCAGATTGGGTTTCCTCCCTATGGTTCTGTAGTTGCTTCTTTACTTCAGATGCTATGAGTTTTGACAATTCTTTTTTATTTCAGAAAAGAATTGCGCTCTGTGTTCCTCTATATCTTTCTGCTGTTGCTGATTTACTATCGATGCTATTAATTCATGCATTTGAGCCAAGCTAGTGTTTCTCTGCACTTGTTCTGTGTGGCCATTGGGTTTCTTCCATATATTTCTGTATTTGATTCTTTACTGCAGTTGTTACTAATTCAGCGATTTCTTTTTCTATTTCCCATCTGAGTTCCTCTATACCTTTTTGCAACTGTTCCTTTTTTCAGAAGCTGTTGATTCATTGCTTTCAGCTGTGTGTTTCCCAATTTGTTCTGTGTTAGTGTCCTCTGCATTTGTTATGGGTGGGGTTGCGTTCTGAGGTTGCATTTTGTTCCTTCTCATCATTTTGTGTAGCACTGTCTTTTGACTTGTGTTGTAGATCTTCATTGTAGTTATAACATTAGCACGTACTGAAGTTCAGGTGCAGATCTACAATGTTTGGATTTATCCAGCTGTGCCTGGCTTGGGTCTGGCTGCTCTGCTCAGCTCCTTCCTGCTGCTCCCCTTGGGGGGTGAACCTGTTGTGCCCCTCTGGCAAGATTTTCTGCTCCTGGACTAGCTGGGTGTTTCTATCTTCTACACTTTCTGCAGCGATTTGAGCTGCAAGGTTTCTCCCAGTCTTGTATGCCAGGCCTGAGCTGAGCCTGGAGGGGACAAGGTGGAGTACGGGGGAGAGTCAGCTCTCCCACACACTCACCAGGCCTGTGCTAAGACTGGGTCTGGGGATTCCAGGAATGGGGCAGAAATTCCCACTTGCCAGGCGGTGTAGGGGAAGTGCTGTGGAGTGGTTGGGGATGTCCCAAGGGGTGGAAGAGGGTCTTACCCACACTTTGCCTGGGCTGGGACAAGTAATATAACCCGCCGGAGCTGGGTAGCTGGAAATTCTCCCACACACTCACTGGACCTGGTCTAGGATTGGGTCTGGGGGTTCCCGGAATGTGACAGAATTTCCTGCTTGGCGGGCAGGGTGGGGGAGGTGCTGCACAGTGGTTGGGAGCGTCCCAACAGGGTGGAAGAGTGTCTCACACATGCTGCGCCTGGGCCGGGACCAGCAATAGGTCCCGCTGGCACCAGGTTAGCCAGAAGCTCTAGTACCCCTTGTTTTTAACAAACATTTACTTGAAAGACAGTATGGCATTGTTTTGTCATGACAAATGGTACATATTTAAACAAGAATGGCAGGCATTCTAAGCATGATCTTAGTATTACACATTGCTACCTCAGTGCAGTTGCTTAATTTACAGGTATCAGCATATGCAGTTAGTCAGGGTGCGAATCCTACCAATTAATTGCCAGTTTTCAAAAACCTGTTGAAGATTATTAGGATTATTGCCTTACCCATCTTTATATGGCTTTGCCCTTGTGATGTTTCCCAGCTTTTCTCCTTGCTCGCTCTTCATTGTATAATAATCAAGTTCTCACTTTCCTTTTACTTGTGTTATACCTTTCTATTTTTTTT
>NW_004525035.1:162026-163252 GCF_000260255.1 Octodon degus
GTTCCTTTTTCTCCACAGCCTCTCCATCACTTGTTGCTGGTTGATTTCTTTATGATAGCCATTCTTTGTGGGTGAGATGGCATCTCAGTGTTGTTTTAATTTGCATTTCACAGATGGCTAGTGATGTGGAGCATTTTTTCGCTTCTTTAATTTCTTCCCCCAAGAAGTGTTTTTGTTCATCTTGGATTCCCATTCCTGGATTGGGTCTTTAAATTTTGGGGCGCTAATGTTTTTAGTTCTTTATAAATTCTATGGAGAAGATTTTTGTTTGAGTGCTTATTAGTCAAGATTTTTTGTCAATTTGTGGGTTGTCATTTCACTTTGTTAGTAATTTTTTTGATGTGCAAAAAGTTCAAAATAGGAGGTCCCAGTCGTTAATTCTTTCAAGTATTACCCATGCGATTTGATTTTTGTTCATGAACTCTCTACCTACCCCTATGTCTTCAAGAGTTCCTCCTACTTTCTCTTCCAGGAGATTTAACGTTTCTGTTTTAATGTTTAGATCTTTAATCCATTTTGACTTTAACTTCATGCATGGTGATAGACCTGGGTCAAGTTTTAGTTTTTGGCATGTAGAGAGCCAGTTATTCCAGCATCATTTGTTAAAGCGACTGTCTTTCTTCCAGTTTGCATATTTGGCCCCTTTGTTGGAGGTTATGTGGCTAAGTGTGTTTGTAGAGGCTTATGCATCTTCTAATCTATTCCACTGATCCTCAGGTCTATTTTGTTGCCAGTACATGCTGATTTTTATCACAGTAGCTTTGTCATATAATTTCAAATTAGGAATCATAATGCCTCCTGCCTTGTGCTTGTTTTTCAGGATGGCCTTTGCTATTGTAAGGCTTTTCTGGTTCCAAATAAATTTTAGGAATGATTTCTGTAGGCCTGTAGGTATGTTGCTGGCAGTATGAAAGGGATTGCATTAAATCTGTACAGCAATTTTGGGAGTGTGACCATCTTCACAATGTTAGTTCTTCCTCCGATTTGATTTGAAACTGTCTCATTGCTATCTGTTTATCAATAAAACCTTGAAAAAAAATGTTAGTTCTTCCTATACAGAAGGAAATATCTTTCCATAATAAAAAATACTTTAATATCCTTTTTTTCCAGTTCGGTAATTTTCCCTGAAAAGATCTTTGACTTCTTTAGTTAGATGAATTCCAATGTATTTCATTGTCCACAGTGCTATTGGAAAACATTTTGTTTACTCATTTTCTTTCCATTTT
>NW_004525035.1:165432-166707 GCF_000260255.1 Octodon degus
GATGTGGAGCATTTTTTTCATATATTTATTCGCTTGTTTAATTTCTTCCTCTGAGAAGTGTGTGTTCATCTCAGATGCCCATTTCTGGATTGGGTCGTTAAATTTTGCGGCCCTAGTGTTTTTTAGTTCTTTATAAATTCTAGAGAGCAGACTTTGTCTGAGTACTTATTTGTCATGATTTTTTCCAGATTTGTGGGTTGCCTTTTCACTTTGTTGTTAATTTCTTTTGACGTGAAAAATCTCATTTTCTTCTCAGTGTATTTGCTATTTGTTGGAGGAATGCTATTGACTTTTGGTATTGACTTTGTATCCTGCCATGCTGTTGAATTTTTTTAATCTAGTGGCTTCTTGGTGAAGTTCGTTGGTTCTCCATATAAAGTATCATGTCACCTGTAAATAATGATAGTTCAACTTTTTCTTTACCTATTCTTTTTCCTTTTATTTCTCTCCATTGTCTACTATCTCTAGCTAAGGATTCCAGAATGATGTTGAATAGGAGGGGTGATTTAAGAAATCCTTGTCTTATACCAGATCTGAGAGTAAAAGATTTCAGTTTTTCCCCATTTAGAATTATGGATTATCATATTTGGCTTTTATCAGATTGTATTAGAGGCCATCCTTTCCAATTTTCTGTGGGACTTTGAACATGAATGACTGTTTTACTATGTCAAAAGCCTTTTCTGCATCAATTGAGAGGAACATGTAGTTTTTAGAAAATGTTCTATGGATACAGTGTATTATATTTATAGATTTGATTATATTGAAACATCCTTGCATACCTGGGATGAATCTTACCTGGTCATGGTGCATAATCTTCTTGTTGATTTACTGTATTCTATTTGCAAGGATTTTATTAAGGATTTTTCCATCTAAGTTTATGAGCGAGATTGGCCTGTAGTTCTCTTTTTTAATTGTGTCTTTCCCTACTTTTGGTATCAGTATAATGCTTGCCTCTAGGAATGATTTTGGAAGGATAGCTTTCTTTTCAATTTTATTAAAGAGTTTGAGGAATTTAGGGATTATATCTTCTGTAAATTTCATGTAGAATTCAGCTGTGAATCCTTTAGGACCTGGACTTTTCTTTGTCGGTATGTTTTTCATTACATTTTATATTTCATTTGCATTTATTGAATTATTAAGAAGTGTTACATCATCTTGATATAGTCTCGGTAATTTTTCCCTTGCCACCTTGCCAGGAATCTGTATATTTCTTCTTCTTCTTCTTCTTCTTCTTCTTCTTCTTCTTCTTCTTCTTCTTCTTCTTCTTCTTCTTCT
>NW_004525035.1:166931-171090 GCF_000260255.1 Octodon degus
TCTTCTTCTTCTTCTTCTTCTTCTTCTTCTTCTTCTTCTTCTTCTTCTTCTTCTTCTTCTTCTTCTTCTTCTTCTTCTTCTAGGGGGACAGATTATTTAGCTCACAGTTCAGAGAGGTTTCAGTCTATAAATAGCTGGCTCTAAATCAGGGTGACACATAATAGAGGGGCAACCATTCACTGCGGTGGAATACATTTCTTCTTTGTCTTCTATTCTGTTTGAGTAAAGATTCTCAAAGTAGCTCTTCATAATCTTCTGAATTTACACTGGGTCTGTGCTAATTACACTTTTTGCATTCTGTATGATTGTATTTGAATTTTTTCTCTCCTCTTTTTGATGAGGTTAACTAGGGGCTTATCAATTTAATTTAATCTTTCAAAGACCCAGCTTTTTGAGTCGTTAATTCTTTGAACTGTTTTCCTTGTCTCGATTGAATTACTTTCTGCTCTAACCTTTATGATTTCTTTCATCTTTGGGTTTGGGTTTCGTTTGCTCTTCATTTTTTAGACATTGAAGGTGCAACATTAGTGTGGTTTTTTTTCCTGTTCTGTTTTCCTAATGTCAGTTCACAGCTATAAATTTCCCTCTAACAACTGCTTTCATCACATCCCATAAATTCCGCTATGTTGTGTTTCAGTTTACAGTGAACTGTACATATCATTCAATTTCTTGTTTAATTTCATCTAGGACCAATTGGTTGCTCAGTAGAGTGTTTTTAAATTTCCATTTATTTATGGGGTTTTTCTGTTTTCTTGTCTTGTTTCTTTCCAGTTTCATTGCACTGTCGTCAGATAGTATGCCTGGGATAATTTCTGTTTTTTTGCATACACTTAAGCATGACCTATGGACTAGTATGTGGTGTATATTAGAAAATGACCCATGTGCATTTGAAAAAAAAATGTATATTCAGCTCTGGTTGGATGGAACACTCTATATGTCCACTAAGTCCATTTGTTCCAAGCTTTGGTTCAGTTCTGCTACTTCTTTGCTAACTTTTGTCTGCTTTACCTATCTTTTAGGGATAAGGTTTTTTAGAGTCTTCTGCTAAGATTGTGGTATTGGATATTAAATTTTTCATGCCCATTAAGATTTGTCTTATATAGTTGTGTGCTCCAGTTTTTGGTGCATACGTATTTATGAGTGCTACCTTTCCTTTTGAACTTTTCCCCTAACCAGTATATAGTGGCCTTCTTTATTTTGTTTGTTCTTTCTTGGTTTGAAGTTAAGACTGTCTGAGATCAGGATTTCTACCTCTGCTTTTCTCTGAGGTGTGGAGCATGTAGTATTATTTTCCACCCTTTGACTTTCAGCCTATGAATTTCTTTATGAGTTATGTGTGTTTCTCGTATACAGCGTATTGGTCAATTTTGTTTCCGAATCCATTATACCAGTCAATTTCTTTTAATTGGTGAATTTAGTCCTTTTACATTGATGGTTAAAATTGAGATGTATCGACTTATGATTGACATATTATTTACCTGGGGTTGTTTACTCCTTTTTCTCCTGTGTTTAATTTTTTGCTGTATATAATGTTTTTTTTTTATCTCGTTCATGCAGTTCTGATCTATTTGGTCCATCTCTAGATCATCTTTCAGTAGTCTGTGTATGTTTGGCTTTGTCATACTAAAATTCTTTAATTATTTTTTCTCATGTTAGTATTCCACTTCTCCATCAAACTTGAGAGTTTTGCAGGGTATACTAGTCTGGTTGGAATTTGTTTTCATAAAGGATTTGAAGTACTGTCCTCCATTCTTTTTTACTTCATGGTTTTGAAGAGAAATCTGTCCTTATTCTGATGGGTTTTCTTTTAAATGTGATCTGTTTCTTTTCTCTAGCTGCTTTTATTATATTGTTCTTATGCTGAATTTCTGGATCTTGACTAATATATGTCTCGGTGTGTTCTTAGTTGTGTTGATGTTATTTCACATTCTGTATGCTTCGGTTACCTGAATGTTACATTGTTTCCTCATATTTGGCAAGTTTTCTGCTATTACTTCTGCCCATATTTTTTTCTCATTTGTATTGACTCCTTATTTTTCATGGAGGCCTATTAGTCGCATGTTGTTCATCTTCTTGCAGGTGATGAAATACTTTTTCCTGCATCCTTTTAGAGATATTTTCATACCTTTTCACTAGCTGCTATGGAGGCTTCAAGATCTGAAACTATCTTCACTTTCACCCAAATGGTTTTGCAAGCTTGTGATTGAGATTTTAATTTCCTCTATATCTCTTTGACCCTGCTTCATGCAATCTATTTCTTTCCTATAATGTTCATTGAAGGATTGCATCATTTTCCTAACCTTTTCTTGTTTTTTATCATGTCTTCTTAAGAAGCAGTTATTAATTCTTTCATTATAGTTATCCTTTCTTTTTTTTACTTCAGAGATTTTTTTCTGATCTCTTGTCCTCTATATGTTTCTACATTTGATTATTTACTTCAGACGCTATTAATTCAGAGATTTCTTTTTTATTTCAGAGGTAATTCCTGATCTGAGTTCCTCTATACCTTTCTCTAGTTGTTTCTTTCCTTACATTATTTTTTCAGGCATTTAAGCTGTGTGACTCCCAGTTTCTTCTGTGCTGGTGTTCTGCACTTTTTCTGGGTGGGCTCAGGCCTGAGATTACACTTTGCTCCTTCTGTTTGTCATTTTGTATAGCCCTATCCTCTGTCCTTTTGTGTAGAGCTTTGGGTGCAGTTATAACCTTAGTGCCTACTTAAATTTGGGTGCAGATCTACAAAGTTTCAATTCATCTCGTTGTGCCTGCCTTGGATGTAGCTGCTGTGCTCAGCTTCTTCCTGCTGCAGCCCTTAGAAGTAAATATATTTTGACCTTCTGGCAAGATGTTCTGCTCCTAGCTTAGCTGGGTTGTTCTGGCCCTTATCCTCTCTACAGGGACTTCAGCTGCTGTTTCACCCCCAAACTTGTATGACAGACCTGCACTGGTTCTGGATTGATCCAGAAAGCAGGACAGAAGGACTCACTTACATGTGGCCTGTGTTGGGTCTGGAGGGATCCAGCAGGCAAAAGGGAGTATGGAATCTCTCCCACACAATCGCCAGGCCTGAGTTGGGGCTGGGTTTGTTGGGTTCCCAAGAGTGTGGTGGAAGTTCTCACTCACAGCTTGTCCTGTGCTGTGTCCGGATGGGTCCAGCAGGCACAGGGGAGTGCGGAAGCTCTCCCATACACTAGCTGGGCCTGGTCTTGTTTTCAAGTTATGAATGTCTACCTTTAGTTTCATTCACACATTTTTGCCAACTTTTAATTGAATTGTTAATCTCTTGAATTTATTTTTGAATCTGCTTCATGCATTCTATTGCTTCTTCTATATTACTCATTAAAGGTTTTCATAATATTTCTATTCTACTCTATGCTTTTTATCATTGTCTTCTTTAGTATTGCTTAGTAAGTCTTTTTCTATAGTTATCATTTTTTTTATTTGTGATATTATTTCTGGTCTGATTTCCTCTCTCCCCTTTGGCAGTTGTTTCTTTACTTCAGATGCTATTACTTTGGAGATTTCAGGTATGTGACTTTCAATTTCTTCTATGCTAATGTCTCCTGCATTTGTTCCGGGTTGGTCCAGGGACTGAGAATGCATTTTTCTCCTTCTATTTGTCATTTTGTATTTCTGACAGAACTCTTTATTTTGATTTCTGTGATTTTTTTGTGACAGTTTCATGGTAGTTAGGTGTATCTCTGTTGTCAGAACCTCTCTGTAAATAATCTTTTCTTTTGTATCTCTTCTGTGTAAAAGAGTCTTTTTTGTGTGTGACTCAAGATTTTGTCCTCTTGATTGAGGGTGAGATATTGGTTTGTGTTTGGCACTGTCCTCTATCATTCGATGTAGCACAATGGTGGGGTCATTACCCAAGCTCCTTATGATATTATTACCCAAGAGAGAACATGTGGTTAAGGTAGATATGGTTTTCTATTTGCAAAAATACAATTAGCAATATTAATAATGTGTAGTGAGATTCAGCAATTGACGCACTTTTATAGCTAATATGTTTGTATTTTGACCATAAGAGTAAACATTATGGGTGTATAGCTATGCAAATATTAAATTGTGAATTTGTATTTAAATTAGTGCCCCTTAGTTCTGTCTGATCACTTCCTCTTGATGAACCTGGAGTCTTGCACCTAGAGCAGTTCACCCC
>NW_004525035.1:171920-175300 GCF_000260255.1 Octodon degus
CTTCCATCTTTTGAAATTTTAAAAGATTTAAGAGTATACAATGACCAGTGAAATGGCATTGATTCTCCCTTTTTTTAAATTGAAGTTTGAATATACAGTGAAAAACCTGTAACCTATATTTTGGAAGATGAAACTGTCACATAGGCAGCTTTAACCTACTATGACTTATCTGTAAGATCAAGTAAATTAATTTAACTGATTTGAAGAATAATGGCAGCCCATAAAACCACAGCAATTAGTCCACTATCTAGATGGAGCCAATTAATATTATCAAATAAAGTCTTAAAATCATTTTGGGTTGATCTGCACAGCTTGGGGAACAATATATTTTTGTTGCATAATTTGACCCAGATATTAATAAGTTATCATAACTTCCACCCCTTTGGAGTTGACCACTAGGTCTGCCACCATTTAAATGGAATGTCAAAATCAAACAATTGTTTAAAATCCACCACTTTTAGGTTGTACTCCAAACCTCTATATCTGTTTGCAAAATATCAAAGATTTTTTCTATACTAAATAAATTTAGGACTGTAAAACAGGCAATCAACCTTACTAGGAATTCAAAGAACTTCAATCTTTTAAAATATCCTCTTCATTGTAAATATTAGAAAATATGATTTTTAAGGCAACTATTTTATCTTTAGGATGGAAACAGCCTTTTAAATTAATCACCTTTAGGAGGAAATGTGAAAGCTTCTTTTCTAGTGTAAATTATAATGGAGAGAGAACCACTCTATTTCCTGCTTTTCTGCAAGGCTCTATTCCTGGGATAATGGTCCTTTTTATCCCTCCAGGTCATCAATCCAGCACCTTTGTTCCTGCAGACCTCTAGTGGTCCTACCTGGAGGCCATCTGCACTTGTAGTTGAAAGCCCTTTAAATGTTTTTCACTTTAACAAAATTAATTTCTATTTTTAACCAAATATTTCTTTTTAAAATATTCATAATTTTAAAATTTTTGTCTAACCAATTCATTTCCTCCCCTGTTGTGTGCTCTCCAGAAGTGTTGCTGCTGCCTCCTTACTTCATACCAGATGTCCCTGTTCACATGCCAAATGGAGGACTTTGTTGGTTTCTCAGGTAACCTGGGGTGAAAAAGCAGCACGAATTAGGAAAAGACAGATGAGAAGACAAGAGGTGGGTCAGGTAGTGGCCCATTGTCTGATTGGCAAATGACTCCCCAGAACAACAGTATGAACATTTATTTGTACCTTTGCAAAGTTACTATGTGATACAAGGTTGCTTAGTGACTGATAGCTGACATTAACTGACAGGATACTTTTCTCAGGACTGAGGTAGCTTTACTACTTTAAGCGCTGAGGACTAGTCCTTCTTTTACACATTTGATCAGTTTCCATCTTCAATGACTCTTAACAGTGGTATTTTTGCATATATGTTTATGAATATTAACTCTTTCTTTTGGACTGTTCTTTTAACAAGAATGTAGAGACCGTCTTTGTCTCTTCTAATCATTCTTGGCTTGAAATCCACTTTGCCTGCAATAAAATTGGTAGCCCGGATTTTTCTGGTTTCCTGTCATATGAAGTTTTGTTTTCTATCCTTTAACTTTCAGTCTATGAATTTCTTTTTTAATTAAATGTAATTCCTGTATTCAGTATATTATTCAATCTTGTTTTGATTTAATCTTGTTTCTTAATTCACTCCTCAAGTCTATGTCTTATGATAAGTGAATTGAGAGCATTTACACTGATCATTATAACTGATTTGTATTGTGATATCCTTGTCATATTATTTTTATCACATGAACTATTCTGTTGTTGGTTTAATGTCTTTTCCTTTAGTTTAATTGTTTGCCTGTTGGATTCTGTTGGGATTTGTGGAATTTTCTTAACTTTGTTTTTCTAGAATATCTTTCAGAAAATTTTTGAGTGCTGGGTTGCTTACTATCTAAATTACTCTTCTCTCATTGCTGGGACAAGAACCTGACACTCAAAACAAGGAAAGGAAAGGTTTATTTAGCTCACAGTTAATGTAGGTTTCATTCCATACTCAGCTGTCTCTAAGACAGAACAGAACATGGCAGAGATCAACCATTCATGTCACCAGCAAAGAGCTAAGAGCGAGGGAGGAGTAGCAGCAGCTCAGGCAGCTAGCTAGCCTCTCTCAGCTCCTTACATTGTAATGCAAAGTATCTGCCCCAGGGCACTCACACCCATAATCCCAGCACTGGTTTGAGAATCAATCACAAACTCCAGATGCCATCCCATGTGTGCATGAGGTTTTTGGGGGACAACTAGACACAAACCATAGCAGTCATCATGAATGTCTTCTGGCGTTCTGTATCAAGAAAGTAACTTACTTCTCAATAAGTTTTTAAGGAAGGTTTTGTGGGATACATTAATCTAAGTTCTAGTATGTTTTATTTTAAGGCTTCAAATACTTCCCTCCACTATCTCCTCAATTAAAGGTTTCTGTTGCAAGGTCTCCTGGGGTTCTGATGGGTTTTCTTTACAGATGAATTTGTTTCTTATATTTATTTTTTTCTTTTACTATCTAAAGAGAAAACAGGGCCTGTGAGATAGCTCAACATACTGAGCACCTGCTTTGGCAAGTGTAGGGACCAGGAGTCGATCCCCAGTCCCCCATGTTGGGCCAGTCCCACCCCCGGGAAGCACTGAGACAACAAATGAATCTGGGAGTGGTGGCGCATGCTTGTACTTGCAGCACTGGGGAGGCTGAGAACAGGAGGATCATTAAAATTCTGAGTTGTGTAGTGAGACCCTGTACCAAATACATAAATGAAAAAAAAAGAGAAAAATGTAGTAAAAAAGTTAGAAATGATACAGAACTTCAACAAGCAAAATAAAAGCATTTCAACAATGGTTGCTGTATTGTTTAATATTGTCTTCAAATTAGTTGCTCATATTACAAGATTTAAGCATGCAAAATTGGTATAAAAAGTTTCACGAATTTTAAAAGCACAAGAAAAGTATTTCAACATCAATGGTTCCCCTCTGGAAAAAAATCAGCACAACAATTATCAAAGACGTCTTGCACACATACATAAATTTATTTCTTCCCTCTCATATCCTTTTCTGCATTCCATGTTGTTTTATTCTTCGAAAAGCTTGTTTGCTTTGCACAGTGTCTGTTATATTTTTGAGATTTTATTAACTCTTCCAGGTTCTTAAACTAGCAAAAAATGTGATGTTTACTCATGTGGGTTTGATTTATTTCACTTATAAGTATAGTCCCTAGTTGCATCCATTTGCTTATAAAAGCCTTGAATTTATCTTTTCATAGCTGAGTAGTACTCCATTGTTTAAAAACAGCCATCTTTGATCTGTGAAAGGCTCAAGTCAACAACTTCTGATATTGCCCGTTCTACAGATAACCCCCTACTGTTATGGGAAAACT
>NW_004525035.1:197247-204980 GCF_000260255.1 Octodon degus
AAATCAAACCATAATATGGCATTATAACAGGACAGTCCTATGATATTTTTCATCTTTTTTTTCATTTATTACCCTTTATAAAAAAAAAACAAATATTTACTTGAAAGACAGTATGTCACTAGTTGATATGACATTAGAAACAGTACGTCATTACAGGACCAGAATGACAGGCATTCCAAGCATGGACCTAGTTTTACACATTTCTAACTTCAGTAAAGTTGCTCAGTTCACAGGTATCAGCATATATAGTTAGTCAGCATGAGAAATCTACCAATTAACTGCTAGTTTCAAAAACCGGCTGAAGATTCTCAGGATCATTTCCTTAATAATCTTGTGCATAAAAATGTATGACTTTGCCCCTGTCATGTTTCCTAGCTTGTCTCCTAGACCTCTTTTGTTATTTAATTCTTAAGTACTTGTTTTCAATTTAATTGTGTTATACTTTTCAATTACATTTATTCTTTAGAGTTTTTACACTAGGGAATCTATATGATATTTATACATGTAGGTCTGGTTTATTTCACTTATGAGTATACCCTCAATTGGCAGCCACTTATATATGAAGGCTTCAAGTTTATCATTCTTTATAACTAATATGCTAATATAAAACTAATAGCTAATATAAAAATACCAACCCTTTTTCATCCATTCTTCTGGCGAAATGCATTGTGGTTACTTCGAAGATTTGGCTATCACAACTTGTGCTGCTATAAACATAGGTTACATATATATCACTGTGATATAATGTTTTCAGCACTTTTGGGGGAAATTCCAGGTAGAGGATAGCTGGATTAAATGGCATTTCCAGTCTAAGTTTTTTAAGGAGTCTCCACAATGATTTCCATAATGATTGCGCCAGTCTACATTTCCAGCAGTGGAGAAAGGTGCCTTTTTTGCCACAGCCCCTCCAATATTTGTTGTTGGTCAATTTCTTTATGATAGCCATTCTTTCTGGGGAGAGATGGCATCAGAGTGTTCTTTTAATTGGTATTTCATGGAAGGCTAGTGATGTGGAGCATTTTTTCATATAATTATTAGGTTGTATAATATCATCTTCTGATAAGTGAATATTCATCATGGATGCCCATTACACAAACCTCTCAGAGAACAAAATTATAGAAGCAAAATAAAGTCAAAGCCTTTATATTTAAGTGGATGCCAGTGAAGATATACACATAAGTAAAATAAACCAATCCCAAATATGTAAATATCATATAGTCATCCTACTGTAAGAACTCAAAAGAAGAAATAAAAATAGAAAGCTATACCACAATTAAAGGCAAAATGAGAACTTAAGGATTAGACAAGTAGGAGAGGGCAAGGAGAAAAGCTAGGAAATATGACAAGGGCAAAACCATGCATTTATGAGCACAAGATGGGTAATGCAATGGTCCTGAGAATCTTCAGCAGGCTTTTGAAACTAGCAGTTATTTGGTAGGATTCTCAACCTGACTAACTCTATATGCTGATACCTGTGAACTAATCAACTGCACTAAAGACACCAATGTGTAATACTAGGATCATGCTTGAAATGCCTGTCATTCTGGTCTGTAATATCGTACTGCTTGTCATGCCATATCAATTACTACTATACTGTCTCAAAAGTAAATGTTTTTTCTCAAAAAAAAGGGTAATAAATGAAAGCAAGACTCAAGAATAAAACTATCATAGGACTGTCCTGCTACAATGTTGTATACGGTTAGATTTCTAAAATACTGTTTCAATTATTTAGCTGTGAATTTTTTTGTAAAATTTTATTTTTTAATTTTCTTTTTCTTTTTTCTTTTCACATTCTGTAGGGATTAGAGTTCAACATATCAGTACTTGATGGAAAATACCTGCCTTTTTTTTCGTTTTCTTAAAATTTATTTTATTTATTTATTTATTTATTTAATTTGCGGAACTAGGGATTGAACTCAGGCCTTTGCACTTGCCAGGTAAACGCTTATTCCACTGAGCCATCTCCCCAGCCCCCACCCTATGTTGTATCTAAGATTTTTTATATTCAGACAAGTAGTGAGGTTAAGCTGAACTGCCTATGTTATAGTGTAACAATATTATTAAGCTTTTATTTTAGTGGGTTAACAGCTCAAGTTTGGAGACCAAAAATTACAGAAAAAGAAAAGCTGCAAGGACAGCCAACATTTTGACCCAAGCCTTTCAAGGTCAGTGAGGAATCAAGAAATAAGACAACCTGTGTTGTAACATCTGTAACTCAGTGATTCCTCAAATTTTCTGATCAACATTATCGGACCAGAGAAGAAAGTGATTGATGATATAGAGTGTGCTTAAGGAGAGTCACATGGAGAGAACACCTTCTCTCAGGCTTTCACAGAGAACAAATTGGTCAAGCAATGGCTGTGACTTATCCACATGGCTGACACTGACAAAGGATCTGCAAACTACAATATCACATTTCAGGGTAAATCCTGAAGGAATTTGACTTTGTTAGGTGCAAAAGCTACACTTCTTGTTATATAGGTCTTGCTTTCTCTTGGTCTTAACCATCCAGCAGAAATGTATAATATTGAGGTATTAAAAGTAAAGCAATATTAATATGCTGAGCTGTATAAGGCCCAAGTCAACAACTTCAGACATTGCCATTCCCACGGATAACCCACTACTATTATGGTCTACTGGACTATACTGGATTATTTTGCCAAATTCCCGCACCTACATTACTTAAATGGCAATGAAATACCCATCTCTGCCAAAACTAAACCCAAGAAAAGGTATACAAATGAAGGACCATTTTGTATCTGTATATACAAAATAGGATAGATACACAGCTACATTCTCTTAATTCAATGAGAAGAAAGATTTGTACTAGTACTATTTGGACAGGATGTCGTATCTGCATCTCCAACTATGAATAACCACTACAAAGACAAAAATATGTAATGTATTAAATATTTAAACTGTCCTACTAATGTGTTTTTAGACTATCTCATTTCAGTTTGTTTCTCAATGAAATTTAAAAAATTAAAATAAAAGTGGGGGGGCTGGTGAGATGGCTCAGTGGTCTAAAGCACCTACTTAGAACAAGCTTAGCAAAGCACAGGGACAGTGGTTCGATCCCCCAGCACCACATGCCAGCCGGCCCTGCCCCCTGGTGGGCTGAGCTGGCCACACACACACACACAAATAAATAAATAAAAAAATTTAAAAAATAAAATAAAATAAAAGTGGGGCCTTAAATTTTTTAGTTCTTTATAAATTCTAGATAGAAGACCTTTGTCTGAGTGATTATTATGTAAGATATTTGCAAGATTGAGGATTGTATTTTCACTTTCTTGGTAAGTTGTTTGACTTACAAAAACTTCTGCATAAGAGGAGGTCTCAGTTTTTAATTATTTCAAGGATTACTCATGTGATTTGATTTATATTCATAAATTGTTTGCCTGACCCTGTATCTTCAAAAATTTCCTCCTGCTTTCTCTTCCAGGAGATTTAGTTTCTCTGTTTTAAGGTTTAGATCTTTAATCCATTGTGATTTTAGTTAAGTGCATGGTGATAGACCTGTGTCAATTTTTTTTGGCATGTAGAGAACCAGTTTTCCCAGCACCATTTGTTAAAGAAGTTATCTTTCTTTCAGTAAGCATGATTGGACCCTTTGTCAAACATAAAGTGGCTGAGTTTGCCTGTAGTGGCTTCTGCATCTTCTAATCTATTCCACTGATCATCAGATCTGTGTTTTTGCCAATACCATGCTGTTTTATCATAGTAGTTTTGCAGTATAATTTCAACTCAGGAATTGTAATGACTCCTGCCTGGTCTTTGTGGCCCAGGATTGCCTTTGGTGTTCTAGGTCTTTTCTGATTCCAAGTAAATTTCGAGAGCAATTTCTCTAGTTCTGTGAGGTATGTTGGTGGTATTTTGATAGGGATTGCACTAAATCTGTACAAAAATTTTGGTAGTATGCTCCTCTTCACAATATTGTTTCTTCTTATCCAGGACCAGGGAACATCATTCCATTTTCTGAAATCCTCTACGATCACTTTTTTTCAGAGTACTATAATTTTCCTTGAAAAGATCTTTGACTTCTTTAGTTAGATTAATTCCAAATTATTTCATCTTCTGCAATGCTATTGTAAAAGATATTCTTTCTCTAATTTCTTTCTCATTATGTTTGTTATCTGTGTAGATGAATGCTATTGACTTTGGGCTATTGTATTTGTATCCTAGTATGCTACTGAATTGGCGTATTAATTCTAGTAGCTTCTTGGAGTGTGTTGGGTCTTCCAAGTAAAGTATCATGTCATCTGCAACAATGATATTTTAACTTCTCCTTTACCTATTCTTATTCCTTTTAATTCTCTCTCTTTTCTAATGGCTCTTGTTAGTGATTCCAGACCCATATTGAATAGGAGTGATGAGAATGGACAGCCTTGTTTTTTACCAGATCTGAGAGTAAAAGACTAGTTTTTCTCCATTTACAATTAAGTTAGCCATTGGGTTGTCATAGATAGTGTTTATGTGATTGTAGTAGAGGCATCTATCCCAATTTTCTATAGGACTTTGAACATGAATGAGTGTTGGACTTTGTCATAAGCTTTTTCTATACCAATTGGGATACTCATATGTTTTTTGCATTTGGATCTATGCATATATTGTATTACATTTATAGATTTGCATATATTTTACCATCCTTGCATTCCTGGAATGAATCCATCTGGTCAGAGTATATAATCTTCTTGATGATTTGCTTTATTTTATTTGCTAGAATTTTTTTGAGGATTTTTGCATCTATGTTCATGAGGGAACCTGGCCTGTAGTTCTCTTTTTTAGTTATTTTTTGCCTGGTTTTCATACCAATATAATACTTACCTCCAGGAATAATTTCTAGAGGATTGCTTGTTTTCAATTTCATGGAAGAGTTTGAGGGGTATAGGCACTACATCTTCTGTAAGTTTCTTGTAGAATTCAGCTGTGAATCCATTGGGACCCGGGATTTTCTTTGTCAGTGGGATTTTTATTACATTTTGTATTTCATTGGCCATTATTGGTTTATTGAGAGTTCTAATATCCTCTTGATTCACTTTTGGTACTATGTAACTTAATAGAAATATGTCTGTTTCTTCAGTGTCTTCTATTCTGTGAGAGTAAAGATTCTCAAAATAGCTATTGATGATCTTCTGAATTTCCACTGGGTCTGTGTTTATTATACCCTTTTCATTGTTCATTGCTAGAATTTGAGGTTTTTCTTTTTTTCCTCTTTTTGATGACATTAGCTGGGGGATTATCAATTTTATTTCATCTTTCAAAAACCAGAATTCTATTAGTAAAGTCTTTGAATTGTTTTCTTCATCTTGATTGAATTAATTTCTGCTCTAATCTTTATTATATCATCCACTCTTTGGGATTTGGTTTTGGTTTGCTCTTCCTGTTCTAGATGTTGCAGGTGCAGCATTAGGATGTTTATTTCTGCTCGTTTTGTTTTCTGAATGTGTGAGTTCACAGCTATAAATTTTCCTCTAATATCTGCTTCATCACATCCCATAAATTCAGATAAGCTGTGCTTCATTGAACTGTACAAATTTTTCAATGTCTTATTTAATTTCATCTGTGCCTGATTGGTGGCTGAGTATAAATTTGTTTAACTTCCTCACATTTGTGGGCTTTTTGTGCTTTATTTTGTCATTTATTTCCAGGTTCAATGCACTGTGGTCAGATAATGTGCATGGGATAATTTCTGTTCTCTTGCATATACATAAGCATGACCTATGGACTAGTATGTGGTCTATTTTAGAAAATGACCCATATGCAACTTTAAAAAATATGTATTCAGCTGAAGTTGGTTGCAACACTCTGTACATATCCACTAACTTCATTTGTTCCAAGCTCTGGTTAAGTTCTGCTAATTCTTTGCTAATATTTTGTCTACTTGTACTGTCTTTTTGTAATAAGGGGGTCTTAAAGTCTCCTGTTAATATTTAGGTATTCAATATTAGATTATTCATCTCTGCTAAGATTTGTCTTATATAGTTGGGTGCTCCTGTGTTTGCTTCATTCATATTTATGAGTGTTACCTCTTCCTCTCGAATTTTTCCCCTAACCAGTATATAGTGCCCTTATTTATTTACTCTGATCATTCTTCTTTTGAAGTTGAGACTGTCTGTGGAAAAGATTGCTACCGCTGCTTTTTTCTGACATGGTGGGCCATGTATTATTGTTTTCCATACTTTGACTTTCTGCCAATGAATTTCTTTATGAATTAAGTGTGTTTCTTCTATACAGTGTATTGTTGGATTTTGCTTCCTAATCCACTGTGCCAGTCTTTTTCTTTTAATTGGTGAATTGAGTCCATTTACATTGATTGTTATAATTGAAATTGTTGACTTTACAATTGACATGTTATTTACATACTGTTGTTTACTCCTTTTTCTCCTGTGTTAAAATGTTTGCCCTATTTTGTGGGTTCCTTTCGGTTCTCATTCCTTTAGTTCCATTGATTTTGGGTCCTCTCTCGAATATATTTTAGTAGTCTGTGTAGGGTTGACTTTGTCGTCATGAAATTCTTCAGTTGTTCTTTGCAGGATATAGTATTCTGGGCTGGACTTTGTTTTCACAGAGGACTGGATGTACTCTACTCCATGCTTTTCTTGACTTCATTCTTTGTAAAGAGAATTCTGCCATTATTCTGATGGGTTTTCCATAAACCTGATCTGTTTCTTTTCTCTAGCGGCTTTTATTATATTGTTCTCATGCTGGATTTCTGAGATCTTGGCTACTATGAGTTTCTGTGTGTTTTTAATTCAGTTGATGTTATTTGGAGTTGTATGTGCTTTGGATACCTGAACGTCAGATCGCTCCCCATATTTAGGAAGTTGTCTGCTATTGCTGCTCTCCATCTTCTTTTTACATCATTTGTATTGAATCATTTCTCATTGATGCCTACTATTCTCACATTTTTCATCTTTGCATCATCTTGCAAGTGATGAATTACTTTTTCCTGCATCCTAGTTGTTTTTAAGAGATTTTTCTTACCTTTCAACTAGCTGCTGTGCTGCATTCAAGATCTGAAAGTCTATCTTCACTTTTACTCAAATGTTTTTACAAGTTTGAAATTGCGATTTTAAGTTCCTGTATATCTCTTTGACTCTGCTTCACACGATCTCTTTCCTATATTACTAATTCAAGGATTCCATCATTTTATATTTTCCTCTAGTGTTTTATCAGTGTCTTCTTGAGAAGTGTTTATTAATTCTTTCATTATGCTTGTCCTTTCTTTTTTACTTCAGAGGTTATTTTATTATTTTATTTATTTATTTTTGTTCCATACCTTGTTTATTTGAATAACACCACAATGAACAAGAGTGTGTAGATCTTGCCTCAATGGAACCATTTCCCTTTGGCATATACCCAGGAGTGGCAGTGCTAGATACCATGATAGCTCAATTATTAATTTTTTGAGGACCCTCCATGCTGTTTTCTTTTTAAAAAAAAATAATGTATTTGGTACAGAGTCTCACTATGCAGCTCAGATGTGTTTGGTACAGGGTCTCACTACACAGCTCAGACTCATAGCGATGCTCCTGTTTTCAGCCTCCCCAGCTCTGGTATTACAGGCTTCTGCCACCACACCTGGTCTTATTGGCCAGCTCAACACACAAGGGGGTGGAGCTGGTGTGGTATGTGGTGCCAGGGATAGTACCCTGATTGTGGGGGCTGGAGAAATAGCTCAGTAGAATAAGCACTTGCCTGGCAAGCACGAGGGCCTGAGTTCAATACCC
>NW_004525035.1:205950-207772 GCF_000260255.1 Octodon degus
TTCTTGCTTTTAAACTGAATTTCTTAGACATATTGGATATGAGCCTTAACAGATGTATGGCTCGCCAATATTTTCTTCCATTCTATAAGTTGTCTCTTCACTCTGTTGATCATTCCTCTCTTATGCAGAAGATTTAATTTGATGTAATTCTATTTATCTTTTTTTTATTGCTGTGCTTTTTGTGTTATATCTCCATCCTCCTCAAAAAAAAAAAAAAAATCACCCAACCCAATGTCATAGAGTTTTCCCTCCGTGTTTACTTCTGGTAGTTTTATGGTTTCTAGTTTATGTTTAAGTCTTAATCTATTTTGTGTTGATTTTGATGTGAGATAAAAGTCCAGTTTCATTCTTCTGCAAGTGGATATCCAGTTTCCCCAGCGTCATTTATTGAAGAGCCCATTTCTCCATTGTGCATCTTCGGCCTGTTGGCATTGAGTTACTGGAGGTTTCAGTCCATATTCAGCTGAGTCCAAGGCAGAGCAGCACATAGCAGAAAGCATCCTTTCATGGTGGTGGCAAAGAGCAAGAGAGCTCAGAGATTATTTTAGATCTGATTTCCTCTATATGTTTCTTCAGTTGATTTTTTACTTCAGACACTTTTAATTCGGAGATTTCTTTTTTTATTTCAGAGGTTATTTCTGATCAGAGTTCCTCTATACCTTTCTGCAGTTGTTCCTTTTTTTCAGGTGATATTAATTCAGACAATTCAGCTGTGAGATTCCCAATTTCTTCTGTGATAGTGTCTCCTGCATTTGTTCTGTGTGCACTTGGGACTGAGATTGTATTTAGCTCCTCCTATTTGTCATTTTGTATAGCACTGTCCTTTGACCTTTGATGTAGATTTTAGGTGCAGTTATAACCTTAGCACCTACCAAAATTCTTACCCGAGAGGGATTATATGGTTAAGGTAGTTAGTTTTGTTTTTCCAGAAGTACAATAAGTAACACTAACAATGGGTAATGATATTTATCAGTTAACAAACTTTTGTAAGTAATGGCTTTGTATTTTAGACAGTAAGAGCAATCATTATGTCTGTATAGCTAATCCGATATTAAATTGGGAGTTTGTGTTTAAGTTAATTCCCCTAAATTCTGTCTGATCAGCTACCCTTGATGTACCTGGTGTTTTCCAGGCAGACTAGTTCATCCCAGCTACCTTTTGGCCCCTCTCTCAGTCCAGAGAGAAAGAGGGAAGATGTTTCTTTCTGGGTCTAGCAAACTGTCTCAACTTACAGAATGTTGATCTATGAATTTTGAATTCATCCAGATGTGCCTGGCTTGTGTGTGGCTACAGTGCTCAGCTTCTTCCTTCTGAAGCCTGTGGAAATGACCCTGCTGTGCCCCTCTAGCAAGATGTTCTGCTCCTGGATTAATGTGGTGGTTCTGGCCCCATCCTCTCTGCAGGACTTCAGCTGCAGAGTTTCACACCAGGCCTCTATGCCTTGCCTCTGCTGCATCTGGATGTATCCAGAGACTAGGACAGAAGTACTCATTCACAAGTGGGTGCTTCTCTCGGTCCAGAGGGATCCAACAGACAAAGGTTCAGAGGCATCCAGCGGCTGCAGGGGGGTGCAAATCTCTCCCACACACAGGTTGGTCCTGGGCTTGGGCTGCATCTGGAGGGGTCCTGAGAATGCAGCAGAAGTTCTCCAGGATGTAACTTTCTACAATTGGTTTACCAGTTTCCAGTTTATTTATTTTTCATTATTTACATTTTATTTACATGCATTTTAATATTTAAATTACAAAATTATCATTAGGTAAGTAATTTCCTGACAGATAAAATATAGTTGCATTACAGTTCTTAAATTTACTCCATCAAT
>NW_004525035.1:208117-209921 GCF_000260255.1 Octodon degus
TCACCCAGTGTGACTAGGACATGACGGATTTCAGCACCCATGACAATACCATTCCCTTCTTTATCAAACACTCGAAGGCCTTCAACGTAGTCCTCATAGGTTCCCTGGTCCTAGTTCTTGGCCACAGTCTGCAGCATGGACAGAAAGTGCTCAAAGTCTAATACCTTTACATTCATCTCATCACTCCTGGGGTTCCCCAGAGCCTTGAGCACCTGGGCTTTGGTGGGGTTCTGGCCCAGGGCCCTCATCACGTCCCCACACTGACTGTACAGGATCTTGCCGTCACCTGTTCTGTCAAACAGCTGGAAGGCCTCCTTGAACTCTGCCGTCTGGTCCTCGGTGAAGTCACACATCTTGACTGCTGAGCTCTGCTGGACCTGCAGTAATGACCCATTTATTTATTTTTAACTAAACTTATTGAGAAAGAAATAGCAATGAGATGGATTCAAAATAGGTTAGTAGGACAGGTGCAATAATTAATACATTGCCTATTGTTGTCTTCATAGTAGTTATTCATAGTACAAGATGCAGATGTGATATCTTGTCTAAACTCTATTAGAAATCATTCTTCTCATTGAAATAAGAGAAAGTAGCTATATATCTATCATAACTATGTCATGTATACAGATATATATAGAGAGAGAAAGAGAGAGAGAGAGAGAGAGACACTTACATAACAAAGCATACAACTTTTGAATCTGACAATGTTAGTCAAATCCCCTCAAGATTGACCCTGAAACCATGTACAGCAATTTATAGATCTTTTGTCATTGTCAGCCATCTGGATGAGTCACGGCCATTGCTTGACCAATTTGCTCTCTTTGAAAGCCTGAGAGAATGTTTTCTCTCTAGTTGCCTCTCCTTAGGCATACTTTACATCGTTGATCACTATCCTCTTTGGCTCGATAACCACCTTGATGAGAAAATGTGGGACTTCACTGAGTTACATGATGTTAAAGTTCAGGTTCTCTTCTGTCCTGACTCCTCACTTACTTTGAAGAGCTAGGGACTGAATACCACTATGCTTGTATCCTTTTTTTTTCTTTAATTTTTTGGTCTACAAATTTAAGATATTAACCTTCCACAAGAGAAGTTTAATGATATTATTACTCTACAACATTGTCAGTTGAGCTTAACATCAGTATCTGTCTGAATATCAAACCCCTTAGACAAAATATGGAACTGGTGTTTTCCACCAATCATCAATATGCTAAACTTTAAATCCCTATAGAATGTAAAAGAGAAAAGAAACAATTGCATATACTTACACAGAAATTTAGAAATGCAAACATATACAATATTGTAGCAGGTTACTCCTATGACTTTTTTTCTTGTCTCTTCTTTTCTTTCAATAATTTTTTAAAGAAATACTTAATTGAGAGAGGGTATAGAAGTAATGGAGATGACATTAGAAGCAGTATGGATTTAGAAGACCAGAATGACAGGCATTGCAAGCATGTCTCTAGTATTACACATTACTAACCTCGGTGCAGTTGCTTCCTTTACAGGTATTAGCATACATAGTTCGTCAGGGTGAGAATCCTACCAATTAACTCCTAGTTTCAAAAAAGTGATGGAGATTCTCAGGACCATTGCTTTAACCTTCTTGTATATGTAAATGTATGCTTCAGACCCTATCATGATTCCTATCTTTTCTTCTGCCCTCTCTTTCTTCTTTACTCCATAAGTTCTTGCTTTCCATTTAGTTGTGTTATACTTTTCAATATTTATTTCTTGGGGCTGGATAGGTAGCTCAGTAGAATGAGGGCTTGCACAAGGGCCTGTGTTCAATCCTTGGTTCCAA
>NW_004525035.1:210041-210733 GCF_000260255.1 Octodon degus
ACTAGGCAGACTATATGATATTTACATATGTATGTCTGCTTTATTTCACCTAGAAGTATATCTTCAAGTTGCATCCAATTATATACAAAGCCTTCAAGTTTATTTTTCTTTATAGCTGAGTAATGTTAAATTGTATAAAAATACCACATATTTCTCATCTGTTGCTCAGGTGACGAGTATTTTGGTCGTTTCCAAGAATTTGCTGTCACAAATTGTGCTGTTATAAACATAGGGGCACATATCTCAATGTGATATGGTGTTTTCAGTTCATTTGGAAAAATTCCCAGTAGGGAGATAGCTGGATTAAATGGAATTTACACTCCTAGTTCCTTAAGGAGTCTCCACACTGGTTTCCTTAAAGGTTGCACTGGTCTACACTGCAAACAGCAGGGCAGTCCTGTACCATTTTCACCACAGCTTCTCCAACATTTCTTGTTAGTTGACTTCTTTATGATAGCCATTCATTCTGGTGTGAGATGATATGCTATGGTTCTTTTAATTTGCATTTCAAAAATGGCTAGCGATGTGGAGCACTTTTTCATGTATTTATTAGCTTCTAAAATTTTTCCTCTGAGAAGTGTGTGCTTGTCTCAGATACGCATTTCTGGATTGGGTCTTTAAATTTTAGGGCCCTAATGATTCCTATTTTTCTATAAATTGTAGAGAGAAGACCTTTGTCTCAGTGCTTGTTA
>NW_004525035.1:211563-212388 GCF_000260255.1 Octodon degus
TTTTGCCAGAGATGGGTTTTCCATTGTCATTTAAATATTATAGGCGCGTGAATTGAGCAAAACAGTTCAATATACTCCAGTAGTCCATAATAGTAACGGGTTATCCACATGATTGGCAATGTCAGAAGTTGTTGACTTGAGCCCTTTACCGCTCAGCCTACCAATATGGCTTTACATTTCATACCTCGTTATCCTACTTTTCTGCTCATGATTAAGACCAAGATAAGGCAAGATATATACAATAAAAACTGTCACTTTTGTATCCCTTCAGAATTTACCCTGAAAACCTGTACCACAGTGTGAACATCCATTGTCAGTGTCAGCCATGTGGATGAGTCATGGCCATTGCTTGACCTATTTGTTCTTTGAGAAAGCCTGAGAGAATGTTTTCTCTCCATGTGATTCTCATTAGGCACACTCTACATAGTCGTTCACTTTCTTCTGTGGTCCCATAATCTCCTCGATCAGAAAAATTGGGATATCACTGAATTACAGAATGTTACAGTACAGGTTCACTTATGTCTTCAGTTCTCACTGTTCTTGAAAGGCTAGGGCCAATAAGGTGGTTGTCCTTGTAGCCCTTCTTTTCTCAAATTTTTTGTTTGAAAACTTAGGTTGTTAACCCTCCAGAAGAGAAGCTTACTGATATTATTATTCTAAAACATAGGCAGTTGAGCTTGATCTCACTATCTGTCTGAATATCAAACATCTTAGACATAACATGCAATAGGTATTCTACAACAACTATTGATATGTTAAATTTTAAATCCCTCCACAATGTGGAGAAAAAAATAAAAAAATAAATTTAAAAAAATTTCAAACATT
>NW_004525035.1:232726-251038 GCF_000260255.1 Octodon degus
TTTAGCAGCTTTTAGTACACTGTTTCTGTGCTGAATTTCTGGAATCTTGATTATTATATGTCTGGGTGTGCTTTCAATTGGGTTGAAGTTATTTAGATTTCTATATGCTTCAGTTAACTGAATGTCAGATTGTTTCCTCATATTTGGCAAGTTTTCTGTTATTACTTCTTACCATATTCTTTTTATGTCATTTGTATTGACTCCTTCCTTCTCAATGATGCCTATTAGTCTCCCATTGTTCATCTTTGCACCATCTTGCAGGTATTGAATTATTTTTTCCTGCATCCCAGTTGTTTTTAGATCTTTCCTTACTTTTTCACTAGCTGCAATGGTGTGTTTAAGGTCCAAAAGTCTATTTTCACTTTCATTGTAATGGTTTTGCCAGCTTGTGACTGAGGTCTTAATTTCCTATATATCACTTTGAATCTGCTTTATGCATTCTATTTCTTTCCTATATTGCTTATTCAAGGATTCCATCACGTTTATATTCTGCTCTCTTTTTTTATCGTGTCTCCTTTAGAAACACTTAGTACTTCTTTGATTATAGTAATCATTTCTTTTTTAACTTCAGATATTATTTCTGATCTGATTTCCTCTATACATTTCTGCAGTTGTTTCTTTTATTTTTTTTATTTCAGAGATTTCGGGTGTGTGATTTCCAATTTCTTCTATGCTAGCATCTTCTGCATTTGTTCTGGATGGACTCGTGGCCTGAGACTCCATTTTGTTCCTTCTTTTTGTCATTTTGTATACCACTCTCTTCTGACCTTCGGTGTAGAGCTTAGATAGTTATTACCTTAGCACCAGGTCCGGATCTATGAAGTTCAGACTCCTCCAGGTGGGTGTGGCTTGAGTCTAGCTGCTGTGCTCCACTTCTTCCTGTTGCACCTGTTGGAGGTGAACCCTCTGTGCCACTCTGTCAAGATGTTCTGCTCCTGAATCAATTGGGTGGGTCTTGCCTCTAGCCTGTTTGCAGGGAATTCTGCTGAAGGGTTTCATGCAAGGCCTGAGCTCTGGGTCTAATTAGGATCTGGTGGGCCCCAGGCAGTCTCACTCACATGCTGGGCCTGATCCCTGTCTCTTTCTTATATTTGTCATTCAAGGATCTCATCACTTTTCTATTTTTTCAGTTTCTTCTTTTGAAGCACTTAGTAGTTCTTTCATTATAGTTATCATTTCTATTTTACTTCAGAGATTATTTCTGATGTGATTTCCTTTCCACCTTTCTGCAGTTGTTTCTTTACTTCAGACACTGTTATTTCAGAGATCGCCATTGTGTTTTCTCCAATTTCTTTTATGCTAGTGTCTCCTACTTTTTTTCTGTGTGGTCTTCGGACCTGAGAATGAATTTTGCTGACCTCTGACCTTTGTTGTGCTTTGATGCAATTACTACCTTAGCACCTACCCATATTCTTACCACCCAAGAGTGATTATGTGATTAAGGCAGATACAGATTTATATTTACAGGTCTGCAGTGAGGAACACTAATAATATGCAGAGATATTTAGCTGTTGACAAACTTTTGTAACTAATGGGTTTCTATTTTAGACCTTAAGAGCAAACATTACATCTGTGTAGCTAAGCAGATATTAATTTGGGAATTTGTATTTAAATTAGTTCTGCCATGTTCTGTCTGATCACCTCCGCTTCATGTAAACGGAGTCTTCCAGCCAGACTAGTTCAGGCCAGTTACCTGTTTCTCCCTCTCTCAATCAAGAGAGTGAGAGAGAGGATGCTCTCATAGATCTAGGTCTAGCAAAGAGTCTTAGCTTACCGGGTCTCTACGAATTTCAAACTCTTTCCAGTGGGACTTACTTTTTCTCACTACTGAGCTCCATTTTCTCCTGCTGTAGCCCATGGAAGTGAACATGCTGTGCTGCTCTGGCAAGATGTTCAGTTCCTGGATTAACTGGGTGAGTTTGGCTCCTAGCCTCTCTGTAAGGAGTTCTGTTGAAGGAATACATACCAGGCTTGTCTGATGCAGAAGGTACCCTCAAGTGCGTGCATCACCCCACACACATGCTAGGCCTGGATATCTGACTGAAAAAGGATCAGGCAATTGGGCAGTAGGTCTCAGGCATGTGCAGGGCCTGGGCACTTGTTTAGAAAATGCTTACCTTTCTTTATACCTGAGTAATATCCTGTTGTATAAAAATACCACATTTTCCAGTCCTAGCCCAGTATGGGAGAGCTTCCCGCTACCCTGCGCCAGCGGGACCTGCCAGAACAAGCCCAAGGGCAGCATGGGTGAGACACTCTTCCAACCCCTTGGAACACCCCACCACCACATCGCAGCAACCCCAAAATCTGCCTGCTGAGTGAGAATTTCTGTGGCTTTCTGGGGACCCACAGATCCAGCCCTATCCCAGGCCCAGGGAGTGTGTGGGACAGCTTCCCCGCCCCCCAGTACACCTTGTCCCCTTAAGACTCAGCTCAGGACTGCCATACAGGCCTGGGTGAAACCCTGCAGCTGCAGTCTTTAAAGAGACAATAGGGGACAGAATCACCCAGTTAATCCAGGAGAAGAACATCTTGTCAGATGGGCAAACAGGTTCACTCCCAAAGGTGGCAGCAGGAAGGAGCAGAGCACAGCAGCCAGATCCAAGTCAGGCACAGCTGCATAAATCCAAACTTTGTAGATCTGCACCTGAACTTCAGTACATTCTAAGATATAACTTCACTGAAGCACAACAACAAAGGTCAGAAGACAGTGCTACACAAAATGACAACAAGAAGGAGCAAAATGCAATCTCAGACCCAAAGTCCACCCATAACAAGTGCAGAGAACACTAACACAGAACAAATTTGGAATCACACAGCTGAAATCAATGAATCAACACCTTCTGAAATAAAGAAACAACTGCAGAAAAGTATAGAGGAACTCAGATTGGAAATGAAAAAAGAAATCCCTGAATTAATAACATCTGCATTAAAGAATCAAATGTAGAAACATATAGAGGAAACCGAATGCCCACACAGAACAAGTTCAGAGGACACTAGCTTAGCTCAAATGTATGAATTAATAGTGCTGATAGCAAATAAGCAACAGCATAAAATTATAGACAAACTCAGAGCAGAATTATTTTCTGAAATAAAAAAAATTCTCTGAACTTATAGCATCTGAAGCAAAGAATCAACTACAGAAACATAGGAAGGGAACTCAGTGTGAGAAAAAAACTCTGCAGAAAAGAATTAATAACTGCTTCTAAAGAAAACATTGATTTAAAAAAAGAGATTAGAAAAATGACAGATTCCCTGAATGAGCAATACAGGAAAGAAATAGATAGCATAAAGTAGCATAAAAGAGATATAGAGAAAATTAAAATCTCAATCACAAGCTTGCGAAACTATTTCAGTGTAAGAGAAGACAGAGTTTCATATCTTGAAGATGCTGGTGCAGTTAGTGAAAAGGTAAGAAAAGATTTCTTAAAAACAACTAGGATGCAGGAAAAGATAATTCATCATCTGCAAGATGATGCAAAGATGAACAATGTGAGACTAATAGGTATCAATGAGAAAGAAAGAGTCAATGCAAATGACATTTAAAAAATATGGGCAGAAATAATAGCAGAAAACTTGCCAAATATGAGGAAACAATCTGACATTCAGGTAACCAAAGCATACAGAACAACAAGTAAACTCAAAGCAATTAAAAACACACCGAGACATATAATAGTCAAGATCCCAGAAATTCAGCACAAGAATAATATACTGAAAGCTGCTAGAGAAAAGAAGTAGATCACATTCAAAGGAAAACCCATGAGAATTACGGCCGACTTGTGTTCACAAACCATGAAGGTAAGAAAAGCATGGAGCAGAGTACTTCAAATCCTCTATGAAAACAAATTCCAGCCCAGACTACTATACCCAACAAAACTCTCTTTCAAGTTCAATGGAGAAGTGGGATATTTCCATGACAAAGAACAAGAAAAGAATTTCATGATGACAAAGCCAAACTTTTACAGGCTACTGAAAAATACTCTAGAGAAAGACCAAAATGATCAGAACTCCACCAATGAGAACAGACGGTCCCCACTAAATAGGGCAAACAATTAAACAGAAGAAAAAAAAAGGAGTAAACAACCTCAGGTATATAACATGTCAATGTAAGTCAACACATCTCAATTATAACCATCAATGTAAATAGACTCAATTCGCCAATTAAGAGAAATAGACTGGCACAGTGGATTAGAAAACAAAATCCCGTATATATGCCGTATACAAGAAACACATTTAACTCATAAAGACATTCTTAGGCTGAAAGTCAAAGGACAGAAAATAATACTACATTCTCCAGTACCTCAGAAAAAAGGTAGGGGCACCAATCCTATTCTGAAACAGTCTCAACTTCAAACCAAGAATGATCTAGCAAAATGAAGAAGGCCACTATATACTGGTTAGGGGAGAAATTCAAGAGGAAGAGGTAACACTCATAAATATATACCCACCAAACATGGGAGCACCCACCTATATAAAGCAAATCTTAATGGACATGAAAACTCTAATATCCAATACCACAATCTTAACAGGAGACCTTAACACCCCTTTATCCGATAAAGATAGGTCAACCAGACAAAAATTAGCAAAGAAATACCAGAACTTAACCAGAGCTTGAAACAAATGGACTTGGTGGACATATACTGTGTTCCACCCAAATACAGCTGAATACATATTTTTCTGAGCTGCACATGGATCATTTTCTAAAATAGACCACATACTGGTCCATAGGTCATACTTAAGTATATGCAACAAAACAGAAATTATCCCATGCATATTATCTGAGCACAGTACAATGAAAGTGGAAATAAATGACCAAAGAAAACAGAAAAAAAAATCTAAATACATGGAAATTAAACAACACCCTACTCAGCAACAAATGGATCACAAATAAAATTAAACAAGAAAGTCAACAATATATACAATTCAATGAAAATTCAACCACAACTTACCGGAATATATTGGATACAATGAAATCAACTCACACATTAGGAGAACAGAACGGAAAAAAAATAAATACCCTACTGCTGCACACCCAGGAACTAGAAAAGGAAGAGCAAACCAAACCAAGAGCTGAAAGATGGGAAGAAATCAAAAACAGTAGAGCAGAAATTAATTCAATTGAGACAAAGAAAACAGTTCAAAGTATTAACGAAACAAAAAGCTTGTTCTTTGAAAGATTAAACAATATCGATAAGCCCCTAGCTCACCTCAACAAAAAGAGGAAAGAAAAAAATTCAAATACAAGCAAAAATGAATGAAAAGGATGTAAATACCATATACCCAGTGGAAATTCAGAAGATTATTAATAGTTAATTTGAAAATCTTTACGCTCACAGAATAGAAGACACAGATGAAATGGGAAAATTCCTAGAAAGGTACAAATTACCAAAACTGAATGAAGAAAATATAAAAATTCTCAACAACTTAGTAACAGCAATGAAATACAAAAAGCAATAGAAAACCTATTGACAAAGAAAAGACCAGGTCCTGATGTATTCACCACTGACATCTACAAGAAATTTGCAGAAAGTATTATTCCAATACTCCCCAAAATCTTCACTGAAACTGAAAAGGAAGTAATCTTCCCAAAATCTTTCCTGGAGGCAAGTATTATACTGATACCAAAACTAGGGAAAACACAATTAAAAAGAGAACTACAGGTCAGTATTCCTCATGAACATAGATGCAACAATCCTCAATCAAAACCAAGCTAATAAAATACACCAAATCATGAAGAAGTTTATACACCATTATCAGGTAGAATTCATCCCATGGATGCAAGGATGATTCAATATATGCAAATCTGTAAATGTATTACACTGTATCAATAAAGCCAAATCGAAAAACCACATGATCATCTCAGATGATGCATAAAAGGCTTTGACAAAGTCAAAATCTCATTATGTTCAAAGTCTTACAGAAAATTGGAATAGATTGCCTCTACCTCAAGTCTGATAAAAGCCATCTATGACAACCCAACAGCTAACATAATTCGAAATGAGGAAAAACTGAAATGTTTTACTCTCAGATCTGGTAAAAGACAAGGATTGTCCTCTGTCACCACTCCTATGGAATATAGTTCTGGAATCATTAGCTAGAACCACGAGACTAGAGAGAGAAATAAATGGAATAAGAATAGGTAAAGAAGTTAAACTATCATTATTTGCAGACGGTGATATTTTACTTGGAAAAAAAAACTCCACTAAAAAGCTACTAGAATTAATACACAAATTCAGTAGCACAGGAGGATACAAAGTCAAAACTGAAAACTCAATAGCACTCCTCTATACAGATAACAAACACACTGAGAGGAAAATTAGAGGAACAATACCTTTTATAATATCACTGCAGAAAATGAAATAGTTAGGAATTAATTTTACTAAAGAATCAAAGATTTATTCAATGAATATTACAGCACTCTGAAAAAAGAGGTCATAGAGGATTTCAGAAAATTAAAAGATAGTCCCTGCTTCTGGATAAGAAGAACACACATTGAGATGATGGCCGTACTCCCAAAAGTGTTGTACAGATTTAATGCAATCCCTATCTAACTGCCACCTACACACTTCCCAGACATAGAGAAATCATTCCTAAAATTTATCTGGAACCGGAAAAGACCTAGAATAGCAAAGGCAATTCTGGGCAATAAAGACAAGGCAGGAGGCACTACAACTTGTGACTTCAAATTATATTACAAAGCTACTGTGATAAAATCAGCATGGTATTTGCAAAAACAAATAGATCTGATGATCAGTGAAATAGACTAGAATATCCAAAAGCCACTACAAACACACTTTGCCACCTTATCTTTGACAAAGGAGTGAAACATGCTTACTGGAAAAAAGATAGCCTCTTTAACAAATGGTGCTATTAAAACTGGCTCTCTATATACCAAACACTAAAAGAGGACTCAGGTATATCACCATGAAGTCCGAATGGATGAAAGATATAAACATTAACAGGGAAACACTAAATCTCCTGGAGGAGAAAGTAGGAGGAACTCTTGAAAACATATTAGTAGGGATACAGTTCATAATTAAAAATCAAACTGCATGGGTAACATTTGAAGGAATTAACAACTGGGACCTCCTCTTATTCAGCAGTTCTTGCATGTCTAATGAAATTAAAAACCAAGTGAAAAGATAACCCCCAAATTTGTAAAAAATCTTAACTAATATGCACTCAGACAAAGGTCTTCTTTCTAGAATTTATAAATAACTGAAAAACATTAGGGCCCCAAAACTTAAAGACCCAATCCAGAAGTGGGCATCTGAGTTGAACACACACCTCTCAGGGGAAGAAATTCTAGCAGATAATAAATACATGAAAACATGTTCCACATCACTAACCATCCATGGAATGCAAATTAAGTCACCACTGACATAACATCTCTCTCCATAAATAATGGCTATGATAAAGAAATCAACCAACAACAAATTCTGGAAAGGCTGCTGGATTAAAGAAACCCTTCTCCACTATTGTTGGGAATGTAGACTGGTGCAACCATTATAGAAATCAATGTGGAGATTCCTTAAAAACCTAGAATTAGAAATCCCATTCAATCCAGCTATCCCCCTCCTGGAAAATTTCCCAAAAGATCTGAAAACATCATATCATAGTGAGATATGTGGGCCTATGTTTATAGTCACACAATTTGTGATAGCTAAATCTCGGAAGCAACAAAAATGATCATCACTTCTGGAATGGGTGCAAAACACTTGGTATATTTATACAATGAAGTATTACTCAGTTGTAAAGAAAAATAATTTTGAAAGCTTCATAGGAAGCTGGATGCAACTTGAAGCTATACTCAGGAGTGAAATCAATCAAACCCACAGGTGCAAATATCGTATTATCTCCTTAGTGTGAGAACTGAAAAGAAGGGACCACCCAGATCCAACTCAAGCACAGGCCCAGAGAGTGTGTGAAGAGATTCCAGCTCCTGTGCACCCGCGGGAATGCTCCAAACCAAAACCCATGTAGGTCACGTGACTGAGACCCTCTGCCACACCCTTGGAACCCCTCCGGATCCACCCCAAAAAACTGCTATGTGAGTGAGAACTTCTGCCATGCTTTTGGGACCACTCAGATCTAGCCCAAGCCCAGGCCTGGCGAGTGAGTGGGAGAGCTTCCAGCTCCTGTGAGACTCTGGGACCTCTCCGGACCAAATTCAGGAATGCTACATGAATGAGACCCACTGTCATGCCCTCAGGACCCCTCCACACCTCCAGAGCCCATCTTCCAAACCCACCAAGTGAATGAGAACTTCTGCCATGCTCTCCAGATCCCCCAGATCCAGCCAAGATAAGGGATTTCTAGTTTGTGGGAGAGTTTCTGTGCTCCCTTGCCCCCCCTGGGCCAGTGTCACAACAGAAGGGCACAACAGGTTCACTGTTGCCAGAGGGGAAAAACAGGTTCACTTCTAAGGGCTGCATTAGGAAGGATCTGAGCACAACAGCTCGACCCAAATGAGGCACAACTGGACAAACTCAAACTTAATAGATCTGCACACGAATTTCAGTCAGTGCTAAGGTAATAACTGCATCAAAGCTCTACACCACGGGTCAGAGGTCAGTGCTATAAGAAATGACAAAGAGAAGGCACAAAATGCAATCTCAGGGCTCAAGCTGACCCAGAACAAGTACAGAGGAAACTATCTCAGATGAAATGTATAAATTAATAGCATCTGAAGTAAAGAAACAACAGTAGAAAGTTATAGAGGAACTCGATCAGAATTAATCTCTGAAATGAGAAAAGAAATCTCTGAATTACTAGTGTTGGAAGAAAAGAAACAAGAGAAGGCATAGAAGAATTAAGATCAGAATTAATTACTGAAATAAAAAAATCTGAATTACTTGTATCAGAAGAAAAGAAAACATCAGAAAGGTATACAGGAGCTCAGATTAGAATTAATCTCGGAGACAAAAAAAAAAGAAATCGCTGAATTAATAGCATCTGAAGTAAAGAATCAAATGCAGAAACATATAGAGGAAATCAGAAAAGAAATAATCTCCGAAGTAAAACAATTAATAACTGCCAAGAAGACATTGATAAAAAAAATAGAGATTAAAAAAGTGACAGATTCCTTGAATAAGCAATACAGCAAAGAAATAAATCCCATAAAACAGTCAAAGAGATATAGAGGAACTTAAAATTTCAATAGCAAGCTTGCAAAACCATTTGAGTGTAAATGAAGACAGTCTCAGATCTTGAAGATGCTGTCACAGTTAGAGAAAAGGTAAGAAAAGATCTCTTAAAAACAACGAAGATGCAGGAAAGACTACCACATCATCTGCAAGATGATGGAATGCTGAACAATGTGACACTAGTAGGCATCAACGAGACAGAAGGACAAAATACAAATATTATAAAGAGAATATGGGCAGAAAGAATAGCAGAAAGCTTCCCAAATATACGGAAGTAATCGGACATTCAGGTAACTGAAGCATACAGAACACAAAATAACTTCAACCCAAATAAAAACACACCGAGACATATAATACTCAAGATCCCAAAAATCCAGCACAAGAACAATATAATGAAAAATGCTAGAGATAAGAAACAGATCATATTTAAAGGAAAGCACATCAGAATAACGACAAATTTCTCTTCACAAATCATGAAGGCAAGAAGAGCATGGAGCAGAGTACTTCAAGTCCTCTATGAAAAAAATTCCAGCCCACGCTGCTGTACCCTGTAAAACTGTTTTTCAAGTTTGATAGAGAAGTGAAATACTTCCATGACAAAGAACAACTAAAGAATTTCATGAAGACCAAACCAACCCTACACAGACTACTATAAGGTGTTCTAGAGAGGGACCAAAATGATCACAACTTCACGAATGACAACAAAAGGAGCCCACTAAATAGGTCAAACAATTAAACACAGAAGATAAATGAGTAAACAACAACAGGGAAATAACATATCACTCATAAGTCAACACATCTCAATTATAACCATCAATGTAAATGCACTCAATTCACCAATTAAAAGAAATAGACTAGCACACTGGATTAGGAAGCACAATCCAAAAATATGGTGCACACAAGCAACACATTTAGCACATAATGAAATTCGTAGGCTGAAAGTCAAATGATGGAAAACAATACAACATGCCCCAGCACCTCAGAAAAAACCAGGGGTAGCAATCCTGTTCTCAGTCTCAACTTGAAACCAAAAAATATTCAAACAAAATAAAGAAGGCCACTATATACTGGTTCATGGAAAAATTCAAGAGGAACAGGCAGCAGTCATAAATGTATACACACCAAACATGGGAACATGCAACTATATAAGATGAAACTTAATGGACATTAAAAAATTTAGCATCCAATACCACAACCTTAACAGGAGACATTAAAATCCCCTTATCCATAAAAGATAGCTCAAGCAGACAAAAAATCAACAAAGAAGTAGCAGAAATCAAACAGGGCTTGGAAAAATGGGACTTAGTGGACATATACAGAGTGTTCCACACAATGACAGCTGAATATACATTTTTTTCAGCTGCGCATGGGTCATTTTCTAAAATAGACCATATAGTAGTCCATAGGTAATACTTAAGTATATTCAAGAAAACAGAATTTATCCCATGCATATCATCTGACCACTTTGCAATGAAATGGCACATAAAGGGGACACAAAAGCCACATGAATACATGGAAAATAAACAACACCCTACTCAGAAACCAATGGATCACAGATGAAATTAAACAAGAAATTCAACAATATCTACAATTCAATGAAAATTCAACAACTTATCAGAACTTATGGGATGTGATGAAAGCAGTTCTCAGAGGGAAATTTATAGCTGTGAACTCACACATTACGAAAATAGAACAGGAACAAATAAACACCTTAATCATGTGCCTCTAACATCTACAAAACAAAATCAAACCAAACCAAGAGCACAAAGATGGGAAGAAATCATAAAGATTAGAGCAGAAATTAATTCAATTAAGACGAAGAAAACAGTTCAAAGAATTAACGAATCAAAAAGCTCGTTCTATAGGGGCCGGGGAGATGGCTCAGTGGAATAAGCACTTCCCTGGCAAGCGCAAGGGTCTGAGTTCAATCCCTGGTTCCGAAAAAAAAAAAAAAAGCTGGTTCTTTGAAAGATTAAATAAAAATTTATAAGCCCCTAGCTAACCTCATCAAAAAGAGGAAGGGAAAAATTCAAATGCAAGCAATAAGGAATGAAAAGGGTGTAACTATCACAGACCTAGTGGGAATTGAGACAATAGTTAATAGCTATTTTGAGAACCTTTATTCTCACACACTAGAAGACACAGAAGAAATGGACAGATTCCTAGAAAGGTACAAATTACCCAAACTGAATCAAGAAAATATAACAAGTCTTAATAACCCAATAACAGCCAATGAAATATGAAATATAATAAAAGGCCTACAAAGAAAAGTCCAAGTCCTAATGGATTCACAGCTGAATTCTACAAGAAATTTACAGAAGATATAATCCCTATGCTCCTCAAACACTTCAGTGAAATTAAAAGGAAGAGTCCTCCCAAAATCATTCCTAGAGGCAAGTATTATACTGATACCAAAACCAGGGAAAGACATAACTAAAAAAGAGAACTACAGGCCAATCTCCCTCATGAACATAGATGCAAACATCCTCAATAGAATCCTACCAAAGAGAATACAGCAAATCCTCAAGAAGATTATACACCATGACCAGATAGGATTCATCTCAGGGATGCAAGGATGGTTCAATATATGCAAACATATAAATGTAATACACTATATCGATAGAGAGAAATCTAAAAACCACACGATCATCTTAATTGATGCATAAAAGGCTTTTGACAAAGTCCAACACTCATTCATGTTCAAAGTCCTACAGAAAATTGGGATAGATGGCCTCTAATTCAATCTGACAAAAGGAATCTATGCCGACCCAGTGGCTAACATAATTCTAAATGGGGAAAAACTGAACTCTTTTACTTTCAGATCTGGTTCAAAAAAAGGAGGCCCTCTATCACCACTGCTATGCAATGTAGTTCTTGATTCATTAGCTAGAGCCATTAGTCAAGAGAGAAAAATAAATGGAATAAGATCAGGTAAAATAGAAGTTAAATTATCATTATCTGCAGATGACATAATATTTTACTTGAAAGACCCAAAAAAGTCCATCAAGAGGCTTGTAGAATTTATACACAAATTCAGTAGCATAGGAGGATACAAAGTCAAGACCAAAAACTCAATAGCATTCCTCTCCTCAGACAACAAATACACTGAGAGGGAAATTAGAGTAATAATACCTTTTACAGGATCACCACAGAAAATCAAATCTTTAGGAATTAACCTTACTAAAGAAGTCAAAGATCTATTCAATGAATATTACAATACTCTGAAAAAAGGGATCATAGAGGATTTCAGAAAACTAAAATATAGTCCCTGCTCCTAGACAGGAAGAACACACATTGTGAAGATGGCCAATCTCCCAAAATGGTTATACAGATTTAATGCCATCCCGATCAATCTACCAGCAACATATGTCACAGACATAGATAAATTATTCCTAAATTTTATTTGCAACCAGAAAAGACCTAGAATAGCAAAGGCAATCTTGGCCAACAAACACAAGGCAGGAGGTATTACTATTCATGACTTAAAATTATACTACAAAGCTACTGTGATAAAATCAGCATGGTATTGGCAATGAAACTGACCTGAGAATCAATGGAATAGATTTGAAGATGGAGAGGCATCTGTGAACACACTTGATCATTTTATCTTCAACAAAGTGGCCAAACACTTACTGCAAGAAAGCTAGCCTCTTTAACAAATGGTGCTGGAAAAACTGGCTCTCTACATGCTGAAAATAAATTTGACCCAGGTCTATCACCATGCACTAAGCTAAACTCAAAATGCATTAAAGATCTAAACATTAAAGCAGAGACACTAAATCTCTTGGAAGAGAAAGTAGGAGGAACTCTTGAAGACATAGGGGCAGGCAAACAGTTCATGAACAAAAATCAAATCACACGGGTAATACTTGAAAAAATTAACAACTGGGATCTCCTCTTATTGAGAAGTTTTTGCTGTCAAAAGAAATTACCAACAAAGTAAAAAGACAACCCAAAAATTGGGAAAAATCTTGCCTAATAAGCACTCAGACAAAGGTCTGCTTTCAACAATTTATAAGGAACTAAAAACAATTAGGACCCCAAAATTTAAAGACCCAATCCAGAAATGGGCATCTGAGATGAAAACACACTTCTCAGAGGATGAAATTAAAGAATCGAATAAATATATGAAAAAATGCTCCACAACACTAGCCATTCAGAAATGCAAATTAAAACAACACTGAGGTACCATCTCACCCCACAAAGAATGGCTATCATAAAGAAAACAATCAACAACACATGTTGAAGAGGCTGTGGGGAAAAAAGAACCCTTTTCCACTGCTGGTGGAAATGTAGATTGGTGCAACCATTATACAAATCAGTATGGAGACTTTAAGAAACTAGGACTGGAAATCCCATCCAAACCAGCTATCCCTCTACTGGGAATTTTCCCGGAGGAACTTAAAACGTCACATCATAGTGTTATATGTATACCTGTTTGCAGCAGCACAGTTTGTGATAGCCAAATCTTGGAAACAACCAAGATGCCTGTCACCTGAAGAATGGATGAAAAAATGTATTTTTATGCGATGCAATATTTTTCCGCTTTAATGAATGATAAACTCAAAGCCTTTATATTTAAGTGGATGCCACTTGAAGATATACTCTTAAGTGAAATAAACCAGACCACATGTGTAAATATTATATAGTCTCTGTAGTATAAGAACTCAAAAGAAGAAATACAAGTAGAAAGGTATAACACAATTAAAAAGAAAGTGAGAACTTGAGGGTTGGACAATGAGGAGAAGGCAAGGAGAAAATCTGGAAAAAAAATGACAGGGGCAAAGAACTGAATATTGAAAGGCATAATACAGTTAAATGGAAAGTGAGAACTTACAGATTAGACAAGGCAGTTAGAGAAAGGAAAGAAGTTAAGAAATATGGTAGGGGTAAAATCATACATTTATTTAACAGTAGCAACAATTTTATGCCTTGGGGCTCCTCTGATCTATAGAGGGAAATTTCCTTGCTTTAAGACTTGAGTTTAATATTTCCCTAGAGGAAGACCATCCAGTTCTCCATGCAGATGCCACCAGTCGAAGAGTTGGACACTGTACACTGGATCTAGTTTGACTCGCACACCCTGTTCACTGTGCAGGTTCCACACACCACAGACAGGACAGTCTTGGTACACCAGTCTCACTGGATGATGCTGCATGTCCTTGCTCACATTAATTGTGAACAGGGTAAATATCATCCCCATCACAACTGGAATAAAGATGAAGTTGAGAGTCGTAACTTGCAGGAGGCAGCACTCCTGGCCTGGATTAGTATGGACATCTTCTTATTGAATGGGAGGCTGCAATTGTCCTGCACACTTGATTTTTAATCTAGCAGACTGTTGCTGAACTTGAAATTGAATTCCCACATTGGTTCCTGTCTGCTCCCAGCAATCTTTCTGCACCAGAAAAGCAAGCATTTGGAATTCTTTAATGTGGTGGGGGTGCTTTCTGGAATGGCTGGATTCTTGGAGATGCGAGCAGCAAATGGCTCATACATACGGTACAGAGATAGGATTACACATGCCTGGAGACAGCGCAGCTTCTGCAGGCACTCTGGTTGCAGGAGCACAGGCAGAGAAGTATACAGCATGTAGTGCCTTTGGTACAACCTGGTCCAAAAGGCAGCAGTGCAAGTGACAGTCCAGGCATTCTTACAAATCAGGGAAGAATTCACAATATCTTCAGGACGGATGTAAGAGGTCAGAAAGAGCCAAATATCCATGGGATACTCTTCTCCTCCAGCCCTCTCTTGGTCTCTTTGTGTCTCTTTCTTTTCTTTTTTCAGGAGGCAGTTCTCTCCTTGGTGCTTTACTCCTGGGCATCCATCTCATCACTACTACCAATGATGTCACAGGGTTCACCAGCCCAAGAAAAGGCTTCTTCTGGAGGAAACTGGGAGTCTTCCAAGCCACAGAGAGACTTTACTTCCTGCTGAATAGCTTTGGCCTTGGCTTTCTTAATCCTTCGAGACCGCTTTGCTGCCAGATCTGAGTGGGCATAATCCCCTATGGTCACTCTCCCAGAGAAGGCATCGCGGATCTGGGACTTGAGTCGCCTTCCTCTCTTGGGCATGGTTGTCGTGCTGGGATAAGGCTGGCCAATATTGTTTAGACAAGATATCATGTCTGCATCTTGTCCTTTGAATAACTATTATGAAGACAACAATATGCAATGTATTAATTATTGTAGCTGTTCTACTAACCTGTTTTGAAACTGTTTCATTCTTATTTTATCTTCTTTTCTCATTAAAATGAATAAAAAGTAAAAAAAAAATCAAAAATGTTCAATAGAGTTCTGGAAACAATAGCCAGAGCAATTAGACAAGAAAATAAATAAAAGGAGTAATGATTAGAAAGGAAAAAGAGAAATCATCTTTCTTTTCAGATGACATGGTACTGTACACAGAATATCCCAAAAACTCCACTAAGAGACTTGTAGATTCAGAAACAAAATTCAGTAGCATAGCTGGAATAAAGCCAGCACTCAGAAATCAATAGCGTTTCTATACATAAACAATGAACACATCGAGAGACAGATTATGGAAACCATGCCTTTCACAGTAACACTGCAGAAAATGAAATATTTAGGAATTGATCCCATGAGATAGTCAGAGGTGTAAAGCACCTGCTTAGGCATGCTTCAGCAAACATGCAGGGACCACAGTTGGATACCCAGCACTACATGCCCTGCCAGCCCCACCCCTGCAGTGGGCTGAGCTGGTCACAAAAAAGAAATATTTAGTAGTCAATTTCACAAAGGAAGGAAAAACTTTATATAGTGAAAATTAGTGCCAATATTCAATTATTTCCCCAATCTTACCTAACTATATCTGTTAATGTGAGCAATGGATTTGATGATAAAAATAGGTAATATAACAACTATTATTAATTAGCTTTTCTTGGTTTGAAAATCCATAACATGTATTGTTCTATGTTACTCTGTTTCTATCTTTTCTCTATTTTTGCTTGTTTTTACTCTTCAAAATAAAATAAAATGATTTTTTTAAAAAAGTAAAATAGACAAGAAAATAGAAAAACTTAAGATTTATTGAAAGCAAGCACTAATAATTAATTAGTTGTCCAATTTTGCATAACTATTTCTGTTAATCTGAGCAACAGATCTGAGGATAAAAATAGATAATATAACAATTGTTAATAAGCTATTTTCGTTTTGAAAATCTGTAATATGTGAACTCATATGTTGTCCTTCATTCTTAGTTTCTACTATTTGTTTTTACTCTTCAAATAAAACAAAAGAGAGGCCAGGCAAATAGCTCAGCAGATTAAACTGTCTGCAAGCAGGCGCAGGGTCCTGGGATTCGATCCCCGGGCCTGCCATGCCAGCCCTGACTCTGGGGCACGCTGAGACCTCAATTCAGTCTGGGCTGGGTGGCATGCCTATAATCCCAGCTCTTGGGAGGCTGTAAACAGGTGGATCACTATGAGTCCGAACTAGTAGTGAGACCCTGAACACCCTGTAGACCCTTCCCTAAAATAAGAGAGAGAGAGAGAGAGAGAGAGAGAGAGAGAGAGAGAGAGAGAGAAACACTTGAAAAATGAAAAGAAAATTAGAATATTCAGGAAAAAGAAATTGAAGAAATTGCAGAAATTGGAGAGCTATTTCTCGCTCATGGATTGGAAAAACCAACATTGTGAAAATGATCACACTCTCAAATTTTTAAACACGTTCAATGCAATCCCAATTAAAGTACAATTATTATATCTCAAAAATCTAGGCAAAACATTTCTATAATTAATCTGCAACCAGAAGAGACCTATAATAGGAAAAGAAATAGTGGGTAATGAAGGAAGGGCAGGAGGCATCACAATACCATAATTGAAATTATAAAAATAAATCTACTGTGATAAAATCAGTGTGGTACATGTAAAATTAGGCCTGAGGATCAATGGAACAGATTAGAAGATGTTGACACAACTATAAACACAGTCAGCCACATTATCTTTGACAAAAGGACCAAACATGTTTAATGGAAAGAAAAACCTCTTTCATAAATGGTGCTGGAATTACTGGCTTTCCACATGCCAAAGATAAAAATCAGACCCATGTGTATCACCATGCACTAAACCACACTCAACATGGATCAATGATTTAGACATCAAAACTGAAACACTAAATCTTCTGGAATAGAAAGTAGGTACAGACCTTAAGGACACAGGGTTAGGAAAAGAGTTCACAAACAAAAGTCAAACTGCATGGGAAATACTTCAAAGAATCAACAACTGGGATCTCATCTTTTTTAAAAGTTTCTACATGCCAAAAGAAATAACCAGTAGAGTAAAAAAGAAACCCACAAATTTAAAATAAAATTGTAGCAGACTCTCCATCAGATAAAGGACTTTGATCTAGAATATACAAGGAATATTTAAAAAATTAGCCCTCCAAAATTAAAAGACCTATCTACCAATAGCAAATGCTGGAGAGGCTGCGGGGAAAAAGGAACCCTTCTCCACTACTGATGTGAGTGCAGCCTGGTACAACCTGTGTGGAAATCAGTATGGAGAATCCTCCAAAAGCTAGGATTGGCGGTCCCATTCAAGCCATCTAGTCCTCTCCTAGGTGTTTTTTTTTTTTAAAAAAAAGAGTCGAAATCATCACACAGCAGCAATATATGTGCTCCCATGTTTATAGCAGCACAATTTGTCATAGTTAAATCTTGGAAACAACCCAAATGCCCATCAACTTTTTATCCAGGGATGGATTAAAAAAAAGATATGGTATTTTTACACAATGGAGTACTATTCAGCTATCAAAAAGATAAATTTGAGGCTTTTGTAGATGAATGGATGTAGCTATTGTTAAATGAAATAAATCAGATTCACATGTGCAAACATCATGTTATCTCTCTAGTGTCAGAAGTTGAAGCAATAATTAAAATCTGTGAAAAGAAGAGATTTGTTCAATGGGAAGGAAAAAGACAAATGAAAGAAGAGAAAAAGATATATCTAAGTACATATACAGAATGGTTTTTGTAATTGTACTGCTGATTTCTGCTGGTCTTTTTTTAAGGAAAGAACATATTTGAAAAACACAAACGAAAAAATAGTACATAAGAAAAAGAATAATGTAACAATTTATGTAAGTACCTAACATGAGCATGTTCTTATATCTAAACCAAAAAAGTAACATCGGTAAATATATATATA
>NW_004525035.1:251138-252776 GCF_000260255.1 Octodon degus
ATGATATATATCATATATATATTTAACAAATGTGCATTAAAAGATCTCTAATATAAAACTTTTAAAATATGGGGAATATGTTTTCAAGATACAGGAAATAATTATTGTTAGGCAAACTCTCAATTCCTATAAAAACATCTTTGCAAAGATAAAATTTATCTGAGTGCTCATTTCTCAGATGGAGGAAAGGCATGAAATTTTTAATCACTGGATACTGCCTTGTTTTTGCATTGTTTTCAGCTCCAGCCCTGATTGGCATGAATTCTGACTTACAAAATTGCCGTATTTCAGTTTCATGCTCCACCGAAAATGCATCTATTTAATGAGCACTTAACACAGCCACGTTATTTCTTCAGCGACATTATCACAGTCACATTGTTTATGTTTAAGACAGTATGTTTAAACAACACTTATTATAACAAATAATGCATTGGAAAATTTGAAATTTCAAATCAATGTGCTCCATTAATCATAACTATCTCTAAGAAACCCTAACTGGAAAGAACACAAATATAAAAGGATGATGAGTTTAAAGATGATAAAATTTGTATATTTAAAAGCAATTCAAGAATAACCAGATAAAATCTTATCCCCATTGTTACCCAATACAACCAAGAAGCATGAAAATACTTTTACATTAGGAAAAAGGACATAAAGACCACATGAAGGCTGTAATTCAAACTCAAAAGGAGAAGGGACTCTGAGGGCTCCTTCAGGTCAGTACAAAGGCTACACTAAGATCAAAGCACTGAGTCAGGAACAGGGCACTGCTAGGCACTGAGGTATCATTGAGCAGTAAGTACAGGGGAAAGGAAGACTATATTTTTGTTGTATGGGTGAACTGAAGTGATCGAAATCTTAGGAACAACTGCCTCTAATGATAGCAAGAAGCAAGCCAAGTCTTTACTAAAGAAAAACAAGTTCACAAATTTTTCTGTCTAGGTCACACAACCTCTGCACAACTGACTCCCATCTTCTCACTCTCCAACTAAGCTAAAACTACTCCACTGATATGTATAGGATGTGATCTGATTTTATATCTTACTAGCAAACTGTAAGAACTCCTAAGTAGCTTTGATATTCTGCACATTAACGACCACCACAATGTTCTGCACCATCCGTAAGCTCAATTTTGCATTCTAGGTAGAATTTCATTATGGTTCTAAGGCTCAGTGCATCTGCACAGTGACCATATCCCCCAGACCTAATTCAAGATCTAATCTTTTTGCTTTTTTAAAAATAAATTCTACAGAGTCAATTATGATGAATGACAAACTTATGAATCATTATATACTACACAGTGATTGCCTTATTTTTGAACACTGAAAGTAAATAAAACTTCTTTCTTCCATTTCTATGCTTTTCCAAACTGAAGGGTCAAAATACTTAGATTTTGAAACTGGAAAAAAACAAAAACAAAACAAAAACCCTAAACCCCAAAACCAAAAGCCATATCTACCCAAGCTGAGGCTTTTCATAGAAGTTTTAGCCAAGAAAACAGAATTTGTCCTTTACAAACCCTTGAACATAAGGTCTTATTTTAGAAGTACTGAAAAGACCTTTAAATCATAGAGGGGCTGGCTTGTGCCATATAATTCACAACCAACTAATACTTTTTTTTTTTTTTTTTTTTTTTTT
>NW_004525035.1:252876-256284 GCF_000260255.1 Octodon degus
TTTTTTTTGTCTTTTTGAGACAAGGTCTAGCTATGCAGTTCAGGCTGACCTTGAGCTCACTGTGTGGCGCAGGCTGGTCTCGAACTTGAAACAATCCTCATGCCTCAGCCTCCCAAGTGCTGGGATTAGAGGCATGTGCCACCATGCCCAGACCTTTAAATCATAGAGGGGCTAGCTGGTGCCACTATAATTCACAACCAACTACTGCTTTATAGGTTATACTGATTTAATTCATACTTATTTTGTTCCTTTTTAAAAATGCTCTTTGAAGGCCATTACTACTTCAGTAGGTACATACTCTAGTTACATTTCTTCCTGTGAAAATATAGGTATAATCATGATTTTTCTATTTCTTTGCTAAATTCAGCTACCAATATATATTTGTTAATCTGATTGCTCTACCAGCTAACTCATGACCTTACAGTAGTCTACACATTACCCAGGGACAATTTTCAACATGAATAATAAGAGCAAGATCTATAAAACCTTATTTCAACCTACTAGTATTTATTATGTTCATTACAAATGAAAACTAAAAGTAATAGAGTTTACTTCCAAAACTAAGGTGAAGGATAAAGTTCCAGAGCTGATGAAACTTTCTAAGCCACTAGAAAGCTTACTTCTGCCATGCACATTATGAACCTACTCAGAAATTTCCTATCAAGATTCACATTAGTCCGAGAGGAGATTAAGCCATCTCATTTGCCCTCTTTTTTTCTTTTTCCATAATTTTATTGAGAAACAAATAGCAATGAGACAGTTTCAAACCAAATCAGTATGACAGTTTTAATAATTAGCACATTGCATACATTCTTCCTAGTGGTTAATTGCTGTACAAGATGCGGATATGATATCCTATTTACAAACACCATTAGAACAAATCCCTCTATTCATTAAGAGAATGTAACTACATATCTTTCCTAACCACTTTGAATACACAGATACAAAATGGACATTCATCTGTATCCCCTTTTTTGTTTAGTTCCATTATTTGAGTATTATAGGTGTTCATCAGATAATATTTATCATGTGTCCAGAGAGCACAAGGTACTCCTCGAGGCAATAGCCACATTAGCACCCTTTCTGGAATACTAAACTACCTCAAGCATTTGTATATTTACCTAACCAGAATTAAACTACTTGTGAAATATAAACTACTATCCATGTATTCTCAATAGATACATTAAAAAAATAAACTGAAAAGTAGGGAAGCCATAAAAAAGATACATTCTGCTAGCCACAGATGTGTGTGAATCTATACAAAAATCAAATAATCAAGATTTAAATAAGATGGCAAAAACCAGGAAACATTTTACCAAACTACAATATTCCTCAAATGACAACTATAAACACATTCACTAGCATAGTAATAATTTGCCTATTTTATGAAAAAACAAGCAAACAAAAACCAAGCAATTTTCCCCTCCCCCAAGAACCAAATAAAAAAATAAAAGATCCACAAAAATAGCCAATCAAACCTATACCAGAGTATGTGGCAGTAATTAATATATTTCTGTGGAAAGTAACTCATGCCTTATAAGTTCCTAAAATGAAATCAAGGTCACTGTGTGAGTAATGATAGCAATAAAGAAAAAAAATCACTGAAAGTAAAACAGTCTTCAGCTTTGGTTTATGCTCTTGCTTCAAATCAGCCTTAAATATTTCTTATCAAGTACAATATTTTTGGCTTGTCACACCAGAAGTCATGCTTTGCCACTGAGCAAGAGCACCTGAGGAAACAAGTAGTTCAACGGACTAATATTGTGACATGAACCATTCTGACTTCTGAGTCCAAATAATTAGAATGATCAGCGAACACCTAACTGTGCAAAAGGAATGGCATCCATCATCCCTCTGTTGGTCTTTTGAAAGAAGCAGTTAATCTTTAAATTTTGTTTCTTTTAATCTTATTGTTTTCTTCTTTTGAATTTCTTACAATTTTTTAAAATTATTTTTTGCTTTGTTTTTCTTTAAATGAATCTTGCATATTTGTATCTGGTAACCTGAACAGTTAATTTGAAGATAGCATCGTGTAATGCAGCAACCATTTTTATGCTTTTATTTTGAAGAGCAAAAACAAGAACAAGAAAAATAAAAGTGAAGGCAGAAATGGTAACATGTAACAATACATACATTACATATTTCCAAAACAAGAATAGCTGCCTAACAGTGATTGATATATCATCTATTTTATCGTGATAGCTCTTGCTCAGATTAACAGATATAATGATGCAAGATAGGACATATGATTTAATATTACCACATACTTTCAAGAATCTTAACTTCTTGTTCTTGACTCTCATTTTATTATTACCTTTTTAAAAAAATTACTTTAAACAGAGTATAGTCATAACTGATAAGACATTAGAAATAGTACACATTTAGAAGACTAAGATGACAAGTGTTTCAAGCATGGTTATAGTATTACACGTTGCTGTCCTCAAAGTAGTTGCTTAGTTAATGGATATTAACATAGAGAGTTACTCAGCATGAGCATTTTACCCATTAATTGCTATTTTCAAAACCTGATGGAAATTCTTAATGCCATTGCCTTATCCTTCTTGTATATACAAATGTGTGGTTTTGCCCTACCTTATGTCCTAACATTTCTCCTTTCTCTCTCTTTGTTGCTTAATCCTTAAGTTCCTTTCCATCTAACTATGTTTTTAAACCTTTCAGTTTTTATTTCTTCTTTTGAGTTCTTACATTACAGAGACAATACGACATTCACACATGTGGGTCTGGTTTATTTGACTTCTGAGTATAGCAGCAAGTTGCATCCACTTACCTATAAAGGCTTTGGGGTTTTTTTATAGTTGATAATACTCCATTGAATAAAAATGCCACATCTTTTTCATCCATTCCTCAGCTAACAGGCATTTAGGTTGTTGCTAAGATTTGGCTATCACAAGTTGTGCTGCTATACTCATGGGCACACATATATCACTCTGATGTTGCTTTCAATTGTTTTGGGAAAATTCCCAGAAGGGTGATATCTGGATGGAATGGGTATAATCTTCTTGATAACTTGCTATATTCTATTTGCTAGGATTTTATTGAGGATTTTGATATATGTTCATGAGGGAAATTGGCCTGTAGTTCTCTTTTTCATTAGTTCTCTATCTGGTTTTGGTATCAGTATAATACTTGCCTCCAGGAATGATTTTGGGAGGATTGCTTCCTTTTCAATTTTACTGAAGAATTTGAGGAGTTTGGGGATAAAATCCTCTATAAATTTCTTATACAATTCAAGTTTCAATCCTTCATGACCTTGGCTATCTTTTGTTGCTAAGATTTTTTTATTATATTTTTAATTTGATTGGGTGATACTAGGTTATTAAGAATTCTTATATACGGGGCTGGTGAGATGGTTCGGTGGCCTAAGGCACCTACTTAGAACAAACTTAG
>NW_004525035.1:256461-257489 GCF_000260255.1 Octodon degus
TAACTTGTAGTTTTTTTCTAAAAAAAAGAATTCTTATATATTCTTGATTCAGTTTGAGTAATTTGTACCTTTAAGGAATCTGTCTATTTCTTCTGTGTCCTTGCTTCTGCAAGTATAAAGATTTTCAAAATAGCTATTGATGACCTTCTAAATTTCCTCAAGAGCTGTAGTAATTTCACCTTTTTCATTTCTTATTGCTTGAATCTGATTTTTTTCTTTCCTCTTTTTGATGAGATTAGCTAGAGGAATATCGATTTTATTTAATCTTTCCAAGAACCAACTTTCTGACTTATTAATTCTTTTATTATTTTCTTTCTCTCAATTACATTAATTTCTGCTCTAATCTTCATAATTTCTTCCCTTCTTTGGGCTTTTGGTTTGGTATGCTTTACTTTTTCTAGATGTTTGAGGTTCAGCATTAAGGTATTTATTTGTTCCCATCCTGTTTTCCTAATGTGTGAATTCACAGCTAAGAATTTCACTCTAAGAACTGTTTGCATTGCATCCCACAAATTCTGACAAACTGTGTTTGAATTTTCATTGAATTCTAGATACTGTTTAATTTTATCTGTAGCCCATTGGTTGCTGAGGAGGGTGTTATTTAATTTCTGTGTATTTGTGGGAGTTTTGTGTTTTCTTTAGTCATGTATTTCCAGTTTCACTGCACTGTGGTCAGATTATATGGATGGGATAATTTCTGTTTCTTGCATGTATTTAAGCATGACCTATGAACCAGTATGTGGTCTATTTTATAAAACGTCCCATGTGCAACTGAAAAGAATGTGTATTCAGATGTGGTTGGGTGGAGCACTCTGTATATGATCACTAAATCCATTTGTTCAAAGGTTTGGTTCAGTTCTGCAACATCTTAGCTCAATTTTTTGTCTATTTGACCTATCTTTTTCAGATCAAGGATCTTAAGGTCCAATGTTAAGATTTTGGTACTGGATATTACACATTTCATGACCATTAAGATTTATCTTATATGATTTGTTGCTCCTGTATCTTGTGCATACATATTTATGATT
>NW_004525035.1:261094-262257 GCF_000260255.1 Octodon degus
TCCACTGGTTTTATCTAGGAATCAAATCATTGATTCAGGTAAAACCCTGAAGTTGTTATAATTGTTCCGAGAGCATGAGGGATTTACAGTTAGATCTCAGTGCCATTAACTTGACAGTCTGGATTTTTTGAACATACTTATACAGTTTATAAAACAGGGTCTAATAGAGACAAGAGAAACAGGAAAACAGGTCCAAATGAGGCAGGTATAAGGAGGCATCGAGATTAGTCTCTAATTTTTTTTGACAAATTTTTAAAGCCTTTTTTTGGCTATCTTATATCTCAATCCTTTTACATGTTGTTCTGCTATTTTGCCGAAGAAGTTTTTAACATTAAATATTATATGTTTAAATCTCTCAAGTCTTATATACTCATGACCCTTTGTGGTGATGCTGTATCAAATTATTTTGACATGGAATCACCACTGTTAATCTATTTAGACAGCAAGGAACGTTAGTTAGCTACCCCTGCTTTTTATGAGGTCTTGGGGCATACATATTGTTTTCCATCCTTTGACTTTCAGTCTATGAATTTCTTTATGAGTTCAGTGCATTTCCTGTATACAGCATAGTTTTGGATTTTACTTCCTAATACATTCTCCCAGTCTATTTATTTTAATTGGTAAATTGAGACCATTTACATTGATGGTTATAACTGAGATGTATTGACATATGTTTGACATGTTATTTTCCTTCTGTTCATTACCTATGTTTCTCCTATGCATTATTGTCTGTCCTATTTGGTGAGTTCTTTCTATTCTCATTCATGTAGTTGTGGTCTTTTTGATCCCTCTAAAGAATAACTTTTTTTAGTATGTGTAGGGTTGGCTTTATGATCATGAATTATTTACTAGTTCTTTGTCATGGAAGTATTTCATTTCTCCATTAAACTTGTTTTCATAGAGGACCTGAAGTACTCTGCTCCATGCTCATCTTGCCTGCATGGTTTGTGAAGACAAGTTGGTGATAATTCTGATGGGTTTTCCTTTGAATGTGATCTGCTTCTTTTCTCTAGCAGCTTTCAGTAGATTATTCTTGTGCTGAATTTCTGGGATCTTGACTATTATATGTCTCAGTGTGTTTTTCATTGAGTTGAGGTTCCTCGGCATTCTGTATGCTTCAGTTACCTGAATGTCAGATTGTTTCCTCATATTTGGGAAGTTTT
>NW_004525035.1:263123-267154 GCF_000260255.1 Octodon degus
AGCACTGTCTTCTGACGTTTGTTTAGATCTTTGCTGTAGTTATAACCTTCGCACGTACTGAAGTTCAGGTACAGCTCTACTGTGCCCCTGTGGCAAGATGTTCTGCTCCTGGACTAGCTTGTTGGATCTATCCTCTACACTCTCTGCAGGGATTGCAGCTGCAGGGTTACACTCCAGGCGTGTATGCCAGGCCTGAGCTGTGCCTGGAGGGAGCAAGGTGAAGTAGGGGGAAGAAGAAGCTCTCCCACACACTCACCAGACTTGGGCTAGGACTGTGTCTGGGGGTTCCCCGAAAGTGGCAAAATTCCTACTCGGGGGGCCGTGTGGGGGAGGTGCTGCGGAGTGGTGGGGGGAGGCCCAAGGGGGTGGAAGAGGGTGTGGCCCACACTGCGCCTGGGCTGGGACTGGTCCCACCGGTGCAGGGTAGCAGGAAGCTCTACACACACTCACCGGACCTGGGCTAGGACTGGATCTGGGGGTTCCTGGAACGTGGCAGTAATTCCTACTTGGCGGGCAGGGTGGAGGAGGTACTGCGAAGTGGTGGGGGGCGGCCCAAGGGGGTGGGAGAGGGTAAGGCCCACGCTGTGTCTGGGCTGGGACTGGTCCCGCTGGTGCAGGGTAGCAGGAAGCTCTCCACAGACTCACCGGACCTGGGCTAGGACTGGGTCTGGGGGTTCCCGGAACGCGGCAGCTCCATTAAACTTGAAAGAGAATTTTGCAGGTTATATCACTCCAGGCTTGAATTTCTTTTCTTGCAGGACTTGTAGATTTTTCCTCCATGCTCTTCTTGACTTGATGGTTCATGAAGAGAAATGTGCCATTACTCTGATGAGTTTTTCTTTAAATTTGAACTGTTTATTTTCTGTAATGGCTTTAGTATACTGTTCTTGTGCTGAATTTCTGGGATCTTTACTATTATATGCCTGGTTGTGTTTTTAATTGGGTTGATGTTATTTGGAGTTTTATATGCTTCAGTTACATGGATGTCAGATTGTTTGCCCATTTTTGAGAAGCTTTCTGCTATTACTTCTGCCCATATTCTTTTTATATCTTTTGTATTGACTCCTTTTTTCTCACTCATGCCTATTAGTCTCACATTGTTCATTTTTTCATCATCTTGCAGAAGTTGAATCATTTTTTCCTGCATCTTACTTGCTTTTAAGAGGTATTTTCTTACCTTTTCACTAGCTGCAATAGCATCTTCAAGGTCTGAAAGTCTATATTCACTTTCATTCAAATTGTTTTCCTGCTTGTTTTTGAGATTTTAATTTCCTGTATATTTCTTTGAATCTGCTTCATGCATGCTATTCTTTTCTATATTGCTCATTGAATGATTTTTCTATTCTCCTCTACTTTTTATCAGTGTGTTCTTTAGAACCACTTAGTAATTCTTCAACTATTCTTATAGTTTTTTTCTTTTATTTTTTTGCTTTGGAGATTATTTCTGATCCGATTTTCTCTATACATTTCTGCAGTTTCTTAACTTTACATGCTGTGGCTTCCAATTTCTTCTATGCTCATGTCTCCTGCATATGTCCTGGGTAAGGCTGGGTCCTGAGGATGTATTTTACTCCTTTTCTTTGTCGTTCTGTATAGCACTGTTCTCTGACCTTTGTTGTAGAACTTTGGTACTGTTATTACCTTAGCCTCTACTGATATTATTACTCAAGAGAGATTATGTGGTTAAGGCAGTTACAGTTTTGTATTACTGTACTACAATTGGAACCACTAATAATGGGTAATGAGGTTTAACCCTTGACAAATTCTTGTAGCTGTTTGTATCTTAGGCCATAAGAGCAAAGTTTATGACTGGATAGCTAAGCAGATATTAGATTGGTAATTTTTATTTAAATTAAGCTCCCTTAACTTCTGTCTGACCACCTCCCCTTAATGTATTTAGAGTCTTCCAGGCAGACTAATTTACACTGGTTACCTGTTTCCGAGAGAGAGAGAGAGAGAGAGAGAGAGAGAGAGAGAGAGAGAGAGAGAGAGAACACTCTCATAGGTCTGTGCCTAGCTGTGAGTCTCAGTTTACCGGGTCTGAATCTACCAAGTTTGAACTTGTCCATCTGGGCTTGGCTTGGATCTGCTTGCTGTGTTCCACTTCTTGCTGCTTCTGCCCATGGAAGTGAACCCACTGTGCCCCACTGTCAAGATGTTCTGCTCCTGAATTAGTGAAGTGAGTCTCATCCCTAGCCTGTTTGCAAGGATTTCCACTGCAGGGTCCACAACATGCCTGTTCACTGGAGGAGGTTCTGGCAGGTGAGCAGGAGGTTCATTTGGGCAGCTTTTGTTCACACACGCCGGGCATGTCTATTTGCTGGCTGGAGCAATCATTGTTGAATTCCTATTACTTTGTTTAGGGAAATTTTTTTATCATTTCTAATGGGTTTTTTTTCTGTCACTATTTTTTCCTCTTTGATAAACAACTTTAAAATCTTTCTCATTCTTCACCCCCATTGTGCCTTGTAATTCTTCATTTAATATCAGGGTACATGAATTCAATATCTGACATCTCATAGGCTGGAAGTTGTTCTCTCTTATATCAGTAGAACACAGCATCCCCTGTTCTAGTCCCAAGTGAGTTTCTCCATGGAAACCTCTGGAATCACCCACCTTCACTGTGTCTCTGCAGATCTGATCTCCCTCTCTCATGTCACAAGCCAGGAGCCAAGGACAAAGTATGCCCTCATTTTGCAGGACTGAGGTCTCTCTCTTCTCTTTCTTTGTGAGTTCCAATTTTCCCTTAAAATCCTACTTATGGGTCAGCCAAATAGCTCAGCAGATTAAAGCACCTGCAAGCAAGCACAGGGGCCAGTATCTGATCCCCAGGCCTGCCATGCTGGCCCCATCCCCGATGCACGCTGAGATGGTAGTTGAGAAGGCCTGGTGGCAGGCTGCTATACTCCCAGCTCTTGGGAGGCTGAAAACAAGTGGATCTCTATCAGTCCAATCTAGCAGTGAGAAACAGAACACCCTGTAGGCCCTTCCCTAAAACACACAAAAAAAAAAAAGAAAAAAGAAAAAAAATTAAATTTTTTTTTTTAAAAATCCTTCTTGTACCTCAGGATATCCACCTCCCTCCTTGTTTTCTGCCCCTACTTGTTATCTTCCAGTATCTAGACTCTGAACCTTGGAGTGAATTTTTTTCTTCTTTTTGCTTTTTACTATACTGCCATATTCCTAGAAGTTCCAATCTGCATTTTTCTAAGAGTCAGAAATGTTAAACATTTTTCTATGCTTGTATTGATTATTTCTACTTCAATTTTTTAATTTATTTATTTTATTTTTTAACAATTTTACTCAGAAACAAATAGCAGTGTGATAGTTTCAAAACAGGTTAGTAGGACAGTTGCAATATTAATACATTGCATATTGTTGTCTTCATAGTAGTTATTCATAGTACAAGATGCAGACATAATATTCTGTCCAAACACTATTACTACAACCCTTTCTTCTCATTGAAGTAAGAGAAAGTAGCTGTATATCTATCTTCACTATCTTTTGTAGTGATATATATATATATATATCACTACAAAATGGTCCTTCAATTATATGGCTCTTTTATGTTCAGTTTTGTCAGAGATAATTTTTCCATTGCCATTTAAATGTTGTAGGTGTGTGGATTCAGCAAAACAATCCAACACATTCCAGTAGTCCATAATAGTAGTGGGCTATCCGTAATTGGTAAGATTTTCACCCTGACTAACTATATATGCTGATACGTGTGAATCAAGCAAGTGCACTGAAGTTAGCAATGTGTAATGGTAGGGTCATGCTTGGAATTCCTGTCATTCTCATCCTCTAAATACACACTGCTTGTCATGACATTTGATTTACTGCAATGCTGTCTCTCAAATAAATATTGTTTTTTTTAAAAAAGGGCAGCAAAGTCCTAGCCCAGGTTCATCTGTGACCCATTGGTTGCTGAGTAGGGTGTCATTTAATTTCCATGTATTTAATGTTTTTTTCTGGTTTCTTTTGTCATTTATTTCCAGTTTCATTGCACTGTGGTCAGATAATGTGAATGG
>NW_004525035.1:269194-271221 GCF_000260255.1 Octodon degus
TTCTGCTCCTGGACTAGCTTGTTGGATCTATCCTCTACACTCTCTGCAGGGATTGCAGCTGCAGGGTTACACCACAGGTGTGTATGCCAGGCCTGGGCTGTGCCTGGAGGGGGCAAGGTGAAGTAGGGGGAAGAGGAAGCTCTCCGCACACACTCATGGGATCTGGGTTAGGACTGGGTCTGGGGGCTCCGGGACGGGGCAAAATTTCCTACTCGGAGAGCGGGGTGGGGGAGGCACTGCGGAGTGGTGGGGGGTGGCCCAAGGGGCTGGGAGAGCGTCCATTCCACACTGCCCCTGGGCTGGGACTGATCCCGCCGGTGCAGGGTAGCAGGCAGCTCTCAGCACACTCACCGGACTTGGGCTAGGATTGGGTCTGGGGGCTCCCGGAACTCGGCAGAAAATCCTACTCGGCGGGCAGGGTGGGGGAGGCACTGCGGAGTTGTGGGGGGTGGCCCAAGGGGCTGGGAGAGGGTCTGGCCCACACTGCGCCTGGGCTGGGACTGGTCCCGTCGGCGCAGGGTAGCAAGAAGCTCTCTGCACACTCACCGGACCTGGGCTAGGACTCTGCTGCCCTTTTTTAAAAAAACAATATTTACTTGAGAGACAGCATTGCAGTAAATCAAATGTCATGACAAGCAGTACGTATTTAGAGGATGAGAATGACAGGCATTCCAAGCATGACCCTACCATTACACATTGCTAACTGCAGTGCACTTGCTTGATTCACACGTATCAGCATATATAGTTAGTCAGAGTGAAAATCTTACCAATTAACTTCTAGGTTGAAAACCATGCTGAAGATACTCAAGATCATTTCCTTGCCCATCTTGTGCATATAAATGTATGGCTTTGCCCCTGTCACACTTCATAGCTTTTCTCCTTGCCTTTTCTTCATTCTCAAATCCTCAAGATCTTGCTTTCCTTTTAATTGTGTTATACATTTCAATTTTATTTCTTCTTTTGAGTTCTTATACTAGGGAGACTATACAACATTTACACATGTGGAGCCTTTTTATTTCACACATCCACTTCAATATAAAGGCTTTGGATTTATCATTTTTTATAGCTAAGTAATACTCTATTGTATAAACATACCACAGGTTTTTCATCCATTCCTCTGGTGATGGGTATCTTGGCAGTTTCTAAGATTTGGCTATCACATATTGTGCTGCTATAAACATATGTGCACATACATCACTATGATATGACGTTTTCAGTTCTTTGGGAAATTTCCCACTAGGGGAAAAGTGGGTTTGAATGGGATGTCCAGTCCTAGTTTTTTAAGGAGTCTCCACATTCATTTCCATAATGGTTGCACCAGCCTACATTCCCGCCAGCAGTGGACAAGTGATCCCTTTACACAACAGTCACTCCAACATTCATTGTTTTTATTTCCTTATGATAGCCATTCTTTTTGCAGTGAGATGGTATCTCAGTATTGTTTTAATTTGCATTTCACTGATGGCAAGTGATATGTAGTATTGTCTCATATATTTATTCACTTTTTAATTTTATCCTCTGAGAAGTGTGTGTTCATCTAGGATGTTCATTTCTGGATTGGTCCTCAAATATTGGGGTCCTGTTTTTGAGTTCCTTATAAATTGTAGAGCAGAATTTTTCCTGATTGATTCTTAGTCAAGATTTTTTCCAAATTTGTGGGTTGTACTTTCACTTTGTTGGTAATTTTTTGACTTACAAAATCTCAATAAGATGAGGTCCCAGTTGTTAATTCTTTCAAGTATTGCCCATACGATCTGATTTTTCTTCACAAAATCTTTGCATACCCCTTTATCTTTGAAAGGCCCTCCTACTTCCTCTTCCAGGAGATTTAGTGTTTCTGTTCTAATGTTTAGATCTTTAATTCATTTTGACTTTATCTTAGTGCATGGTGATAAACCTTGGTCAAGTTTTAGTTTTTGGCATGTAGAGAGTGAATTTTTGAAGAACCATTTGTTAAACAGCCTATCCTTCTTCTTGTAAGCATTTTTGGCCCCTTTGTCAAAGACAAAGTGGTTGAGTGTGTTTGT
>NW_004525035.1:272106-273422 GCF_000260255.1 Octodon degus
AAATGGCTTTTACCAGATTGAAGTAGAGGCCATCAATTCCAATTTTCTGTAGGACTTTGAATATGAATGAGTGTTGAACTTTGTGAAAAGCCTTTTCAGCATCAATTGTGATGATCATGTGGTTTGCAGTTTTCACTCTATTGATATAGTGTATTACATTTATAGATTTTCAAATAATGAACCATCCTTGCATCCCTGGGATGTATACAACATGATCATGGTGTATAATCTTCTTGATGATTTGATACGTTCTATTTCATAGGATTTTATTAAAGCTTTTGCAACTAACTTCATGATGGAGATCACTCTGTAGTTCTCTTTATAGTAACATCTTTCCCTGGTTTTGGTATCAGTATAATACTTGCCTTCAGGAATGATTTTGTTTCCCTCAATGAAGAGATGTATTTGTTGTAATACTGTTTGTAAATAGGACATCATGTCTGCATCTTGTACAGCAATTAATTATTAGGAATAATGTATGCAATGTGTTAATTATTGAATCTGTCCTATCAATTTGGTTTGAAACTGTCTCATTGCTATTTGTTTCTCAATAAAATTATGGAAAAATAAATAAATTAAATAAAATAGGAGCTTCCTGCTACCCTGCGCCGGTGGGACCAGTCCCAGCCCAGGCGCAGCATGGGCCGGATAATCTCCCACACCCTCGGGTCGCCCAAAATCATTCCCCAGTATCTCACCCACCCCGCCCGCCAAGTAGGAATTTCTGCCGAGTTCCGGGACCACTGGACCAAGTCCTACCCAGGTCCGGTGAGTGTGTGGAGAGATTCCTGCTAACCTGAGCCAGGGGAATATTCCCAGCCCAGGCGCAGAATGGGCCGGGTCCTCTCCCATTCCCTCGGGCCACCCCACACCACTCCGCAGCACTTCCGCACCCCGCAACCCGAGTAGGAATTTTGTGCTGTTCCGGGAACCCCTGGACCCAGGCTTAGCCCAGGTCAAGTGATTGTGTGGGAGAGCTTCCTCTTCCTCCTACATCACCTTGCCTCCTCCAGGCACAGCTAAGGCCTGGCATACACGCCAGAGGTGTAACCCTGCAGCTGCAATCCCTGCAGAGAGTGTAGAGGATAGATCCACCCAGCTACTCCAGGAGCAGAACATCTTGCCCCAGGGGAAACACAAGTTCACCCTCAAGGGCAGCAGCGGGAAGGAGCTCAGCACAGCAGCCAGACCTAAGTAATACGCAGCTGGACAAGTCCAAACTTTGTAGAGCTGCACCTGAACTTCAGTACGTGCGAAGGTTATAACTACCGCAAAGATCTACAACAAAGGTCAGAAAACAGAGCTACACAAAATGA
>NW_004525035.1:281299-282325 GCF_000260255.1 Octodon degus
AATAAAATAATGTAAACATTTAATGCATCTATTATATTAAACAATGGCAAAGGAAGAAAAGGAATGACTTTGGGAGGACTTCTTCAGTTTCAATTTCATTAGAGAGTTTGAGGAGTACAGGGATTACTGTAAATTTCTTGTAGAATTCAGCTAAGAATCCATCAGGACCTGGACTTTTCTTTGTTGGCAGGCTTTTTATTATATTTCATATTTCATTGGCTGTTATTTCATTGGCTGTTATTGAGACTTGTTATATTTCCTTGATTCAGTTTTGGTAATTTGTACATTTCTAGGAATCTGTCCATTTCTTCTGTGTCTTCTGTGAGAGTAAAGATTCTCAAAGTAGCTATTGATCACCTTCTAAATTTCCAGTGGGTCTGAGCTATTTACACACTTTTCATTCCTTATGTCTTGTATTTGAATTTTTTCTTTCCTCTTCTTCATGAGGTTTCCTAGGGGCTAATCAATTTTATTTTACCTTACAAAAAAAACAGTTTTTCATTCATTAATTCTTTGAACTGTTTTCTTCATCTCTATTGAATTCATTTATGCTCTAACCTTTATGATTTCTTCCCACCTTTGGGCTTTGTGTTTGGTTTGCTCTTCCTTTTGTCGATGTTGGAGGTTCAGTATTAGGATGTTTGTTTCTTCCTGTTCTGTTTTCCTAATGTGTGAGTTCAAAGCTATAAATTTCCCTCTGAGAACTGCTTTCATCACATCCGATAATTTCCGATAAGTTATGCTGGGATTTTCATTGAATTTAGATATTGTTGAATTACTTGTTTACTTTGAGCTGTGACCCATTGGTAGCTGAGTAGAGTGCTGTTTAATTTCCATGTATTTATGGGGTTTTCTGGTTTGTTTTGTTGTTTCTTTCCAGTTTCATTACAAAGTAGTGAAATAATATGCATGGGATAATTTCTGTTTTTTTTGCATATACTTAACCATGACCTATGGACTAATATGTGGTCTATTTTAGACAATGACCCATGTGCCACTGAAAAATTTTGTATTTGGCTGTGGTTC
>NW_004525035.1:282425-283469 GCF_000260255.1 Octodon degus
TTTTTTTGCATATACTTAACCATGACCTATGGACTAATATGTGGTCTATTTTAGACAATGACCCATGTGCCACTGAAAAATTTTGTATTTGGCTGTGGTTCAGTGGAACACTCTTTACATGTCCACTAAGTACATTCCTTCCCAGTTCTGGTTCAGTTCTGCTTCTTCTTTGCTAATGTTTGTCTGTTTAACCTATCTTTTTGGGATAAGCGGGTGTTAAGTTCTCCTGTTAAGTTCGTGGTATTGGATATTAGATTTTTCAGGCCTATTAGGATTTGTTTTATATAGTTCTGTGCTCCCATGCTTGGTGGTTACATATTTATGAGTGTTACCTCTTCCTCTTCAATTTTTTCCTGAACCAGTATATAGTGGCCTTCTTTACTTCATTTGATCATTGTTGGTTTGAAGTTGAGACTGTCAGAACAGGATTCCTAGCTCTGCTATTTTCTGCAGTACTGGGATATGTAGTATTGTTTTCCATTCTTTCACTTTCAGCCTCTGAATTTTTTGATGAGTAATGTGTGATTCTAGTCTGAAGCATATTGTTGGATTTTGTTTCCTAATCTACTGTACCAGTCTGCTATTTTCCCATAATTTTACTGAGAAACAAATAGCAGTGAGACAGTTTCCAAACAAATTGGTAGGACAGTTCCAATAATTAAAACAATGCATACATTCTTCCTAGTGGTTAATTGCTGTACAAGATGCAAAATTGATATCGTATCTACAAACACCATTAGAACAAATCCTTCTTTTCATTAAGAGAATGTAACTATATGTCTATCCCAACCACCCTGAATACACAGATACAAAATGGACATTCATGTGTATCCCCCTTTTTTCTTAAGTTCATCATTTAAATATTACAGGTGTGTGAACTCAGCAAAATATTCTAAAAGAGTCCAGTAGCCCATAATAGTATTGGGTCTTCTGCTTGACTGTCAATGTCAGAAATTGTTGACCTGAGTCCCCTACAACTCAACATAACAGCATGGCTTTACTTCTTATATTTCGTTTTTATACTTTTCTGCTGGATAGTTAAGA
>NW_004525035.1:284689-286063 GCF_000260255.1 Octodon degus
TTCTTCTTTTGAGTTCTTATACTAGGGCAACTATATGATGTTTACACATGTGTGTCTGGTTTATTTCACTTATGAGTATATGTTTAAGTGGCATCCACTTCAATATAAAAGCTTCGAGTTTATCATTCTTTATAGATGAGTAATACTCCATTGGGTAAAAATACCACATCTTTTTCATCCATTCCTCAAGTGTTGGGCATCTTGGTTGTTTCCAAGATTTGGCTGTCACAAATTGTGCTGCTATAAACATAGGCACACATATATCCCTATGATATGATGTTTTCAAATCCTCTGGGAAAATTCCCAGTGGAAGAATAACTGGTTTAAATGGGATTTCCAGTTAAACTTTTCTAAGGCATCTCCACACTGATTTCCATAATGGTTGCACCAGTCTACATTCCCACCTGCAGTGGAGAAGGGTTCCTTTCCCCCGCAGCTTCTCTAACATTTGTTGTTGGGTGATTTCTTTCTTATAGACATTCTTTCTGGGGTGAGATGATATCATAATGTTGTTTTAATTTGCATTTCATGAATGGCTAGTGATGTGGAGCATTTTTTTCATACATTTATTTGCTTCTTTATTTTCTTCCTATGAGAGGCATGTGTTCATCTTGGATGCCCATTTCTGAATTGGGTCTTTAAATTTTGGGACCCTAGTGTTTTTTATTTCCTTATAAATTCTAGAGAGCAGACCTTTCTCTGAGTACTTATTTGTCATGATATTTTTTCCAAATTTGTGGGTTGCCTTTTCACTTTGATGGTAATTTCTTTTCACATGAAAGAATTTCTCAGTAAGAGCAGGTCCCAGTTGTTAATTCTTTCAACTGTTTCCAATGCAATTTCATTTTTGTTCATGAAATCTTTGCCTACCCTTAAGTCTTCAAGAGTTCCTCCTACTTTCTATTCCAGGAGATTTAGTGTCTGTGCTTTAACGTGTAGATCTTTAATCCATTTTGACTTTAGTTTAGTGCATGGTGATAGACTAGAGTCAAGTTTCAGTTTTTGGCATGTAGAGAGCCAGTTTTTCCAGCACCATTTGTTAAAGAGACTATCTTTCTTCCAGTGAGAATGTTCGGATCCTTTGTCAAAGATAAGGTGGCTGAATGTGTTGGTAGGGGCTTCAGGGTCTTCTAATCTATTCCATTGATTCTCAGGTCTATTTTGTTGCCAGTACCATGCTGATTTTATCACAGTAGCCTTGTGGTATAATTTCAAGCCAGAAATTGTAATGCCTCCTACTTTGTCTTTATTGCCCAGGATTGCCTTTGCTATTCTAGGTCTTTTCTGGTTCCATATAAATTTTAGAAACGATTTCTCAACCTCTGTGAGGTATGTAGGTGGTAGTCTGATAGGGATTGCATTAAATCTGTACAG
>NW_004525035.1:288062-290439 GCF_000260255.1 Octodon degus
TATTAGATTTTTCATGTCCATTAAGATTTGCTTTATATAGTTGGGTGGTCCCGTGTTTGGTGCATACATATTTATGAGTGTTACCTCTTCCTCTTGAATTTTTCCCCTAACTATTATATAGTGGCCTTCTTTATTTCATTTGATCAGTCTTTTTTTGAATTGGAGAATTGAGTCTATTTCCATTGATGGCTATAATTGAGATGTATTGACTTACGATGGACAAATTATATACCTGGTGTTGTTTAATCCTTTTTCTCCTGTGTTTAATTGTTTGCCATTTTTAGGGAGTTCCTTCCTCTCTCATTCATGGATTTTTGATCATTTTGTTCCCTCTCTAGAGCATCTTTTGTTGACCTATGTATGGTTAGCTTTGTTATTATGAAATTCTTTATTTGTTTTTGTCATGGAAGCATTTGACCTCTCCATCAATCTTGAAATAGAGTTTTACAGGGTATGGTAGTCTGGGCTGGGACTTATTTTCATAGAGCATTTTAAGTACTCTGCTTCATGCTCTTCTTGTCTTCATGGGTTATGAAGAGAAGTCTGCCATTATTCTGATAGTTTTTCCTTCAAATGTGATCTGTTTCTTTTCTCTAGCAGCTTTCAGTGTGTTGTTCTTCTGCTGGATTTCTAGGATCTTGACTATTATATGTCTTGCTGTGATTTAATTGAGTTGAAGTTATTTGTCATTCTGTATGCTTCGGTTACCTGAATGTCAGATTGTTTTCTCATGTTTGGGAAGTTTTCTGCTATTACTTCTGCCCATATTCTTTTTATATCATTCGTATTGACTCCTTGTTTGTCATTGATTTCTATTAGTCTCACGTTGTTCATCTTTGCATCGTCTTGCAGAAGATGAATTATTTTTTTCCTGCATTCTCATTGTTTTTAAGAGATCTTTTCTTACCTATTCACTAGCTGTGATGGCGTCTTCAAGATCCAAAACTCTGTCTTTCCTTTCACTCAAAGTTTTGCAAACTTGTGAGTGAGATTTTAATTTCCTATATATCTCTTTGACTCTGCTTCATGCTATCTCTTTCCTGTATTCATTCAAGAAATCGCTCCTTTTTCTTATCTCCTCTATTTTTTATCTGTATCTTCTTCAGAAGCAGTTATTAATTCATTTACTACAGAAATTATTTCTAGTCTGATTTACTCTATATGTTTCTGCATTTGATTCTTTATTTCAGACACTCTTAAGTCAGATATTTATTTTCCTATTTCAGAGGTTATTTGTGACCTGAGCTCTTTTGTACCTTTCTCAAGTTCTTTCTTTCCTACAGATGCTATTGATTCAGATATTTCAGCTGTGTGAATCCCAATTTTTTCTTTGCTAGTGTGCTCTGCATTTGTTCTCGGTGTTCTTCGGTCCTGAGATTTTATTTATCTCCTTCTGTTTGTCATTTTGTATAGCACTGTTCTCTGACCTTTGGTGTAGAGTTTTGGTGCAGTTATAACCTTAGCACCTACTAAAAATCAGGTTCAGATCTCCTAAGTTTCAGTTCAGCCAGTTGTGCCTGGCTTGGGCCTGGCTCCTGCACTCAGTTCTTTCCTAATGCAGCCCTTGGAAGTGAACCTGTTGTGCCCCTCTGGCAAGATGTTCTGCTCTTTGATTAGTTGTGTGGTTCTGGCTCATAGTCTCTCAGCAGGGACTTCAACTGCAGAGTTTCACCAGGCCTCTATGCTAGGCCTGGGCTGGGTCTGGAGGGCTCTAGGTGGCACAGGGGAGCACAGTAGTTCTCTCACACTCTTGCAGGGCCTGGGCTTAGGCTGAGTCTTGAGGGTCTTGAGAGTGCAGAGAAAGTTCTCTCTCATGTAGCTAGCTTGGGCTGGCTCCACAAGAGTGGAGGTGTCCCGAGAGTGTGACAGGATATCTCACTCATGCAGTGGGCCTGGGTTTGGTCCTGAAAGTTCCAGCAGGCACAGGGAAGCCGGATGTCATTTTTGTAACCTCAATTCAGTCAAACAGTTCTCCCATTTTCAGCATTTGTTACGTTGTTTTCAGGAGGTTTGTCATAAGTGACTTTTACCATATTGAAAGAGGTCCTTTTATATCCATTTTGCTCAGGGTCTTTATCATGAATGGATATTGGACATTATCAAAGCCTTTTTTTGCACTTTTTGAGATAACTGTGATTTTTAAAAATTTTTGCTTCTATTAATGTGGTGTATTACATTTATTTATTAACATAATTTAAAACCCTTTCTTTAACAATGGTGTGAAGCCTACTTGATTATAATGTGTCATCTTTTGATGATTGTTGCATTCTTTTTTTCAAAGTTTTATTGATAAACAGATTGCAATGAGACAGTTTCAAATCAAATCGGAAGTACAATTTCAACAAATAATACACTGCATATATCCTTCTTAGTGGTT
>NW_004525035.1:298499-304465 GCF_000260255.1 Octodon degus
GACCTGGGCTAGGACTGGGTCTGGGGATTCCTGGAAGTCGGCAGAAATTCCTACTCAGCGGGCTTGATGGGGGAGGTACTGCGGAGTGGTGGGGGGCGGCCTGAGTGGGTGGCAGTGGGTCCGGCGCAGCCTGCGCCTGGTCTATGACTGGTCCCACCATTAGCAGGAAGCTCTCCACACACTCACCGGACCTGGGCTAGGACTGGGTCTTGATTGTTGCATTCTATTTTCCAGTATTTTCTTTTGTAGTGGGACCTTGCACTTGTCAGGTGTGTAGACCATTGAGCTATCTCCCCAGCTCTGCTTAGGATTTCTGTATTCATGTTCATTACATAGAATGGTTTATTTGATTCTTTTTCATTCTGGTCCTTGTCTGGTTTGCAGTCAGGGTAATGATAGTGTCCAAGAATGATTTTGGAACAACTCTTTTCAATATCATTAAAGAATGAGCAATATTGTTTTTAGATATTATCTGAAGTTCTTAAAAATTCATGGGTGAGTCCATAGAATCCTCATGGGTTGTTTTATGTTAAATTTTTAATTACAGCTTTAATTTCCTTGCATGTTATTTAATTATTCAGGATGAAAATATCTTTTTGTTAAGTTTTGGTAATTCATATGTATTATAGATCTGTTAATTTCTTATAGATTCTCTAATTTATTGGAGTACAATTTGTTGGAGCTACTAATAATCATCCATATTTTAGCAGTGTCTGTTGTGGTTTGAGCTTTTTTCCCTTTGTAATTTCAGTAATTTGAATCTTTCCTTTCCTTTTTTGGATTATTCCTTCAAAAAAAAACACCTAAAAAAGAAAACGTAGAAACACCTCTTCAAATCATGGATATTTTGTTTGTTTGTTTTTGTCTAATTTTCACTAATTTCTGCTTTGATCTTTATGACTTCATTCCTTATAGTAGCTTTGGAATTGTCTTCTTCTTCTTTTTATTGGATCACATAATTAGGTGAATTAGCTAGGCTTGCTTTGGTTTTCTGATGTGGTGGCTCACAGACTCACAGGCATAAACTTGCTCCTTAAGATTGCTTTGAGGGATGTGGAGCTACCTCAGGGGCATAAGCACCTTCTTGGTAAGTAAAGGTCCTGAGTTGATTTCTGGTATCCCTCCCCACAAAGAAAAGTCTAAGTTGAGTGTTTCCCATATGGTTGATATGTTGTACTCCATTACCATTTGATTCTAAAAAGTATCTAATTTCTTCTTCAATTTTTGTAACCTACTAATTATGCAATAATGCATTTTTTAGTTTATGTTTTTAAAAACTTTCTGTCATGTAATTTTTTGCTTTGTTCTTGTTTTTTGGCTATTGATCTCAAGTTTCATTGCAAATGATCTCATAATATCCATGAGATAAATTCAATTCTTTGGCATTTACTTATGCATGCTTTATGAGTTACTATGTGACCTAGTTTGAGAAAGTTGTAAGTACTGCTGAGAAGAAAGAGTATTCTGTTGCCATTGGGTGGAACACTGTAAATATGTGTTAAGTCCACTTCTTCAAAACTGTGGTTTAAATCTGATACTTCTTTCTTGGTATTTTTTATCTCCTTGCTTGTGCTAGTGAGGCATTGGTCTATTCAGGTTCCCCACTATAATTTTGTTAAGGTTCATTTTATATTTTATGTCCAATAGTGTTTTTTTAATGATGGTCAGAACTGCATTGTTCAGTGCATATAAGTTTATAATTGTCATCACTTCCTGTGGAGTTGTTCCCTTAACTAATATGTAGTGATTTTCTTTACCTATACTAATCAGTTTTGACATGAAGATGACTATTTCTAAAAAGAATAAAAAATTCTCTGGGTTTTGTGGTTCCTGTCATATGCAACACTGTTTTACATCATTTTTTCTCCATTAATTTCCTTTATAGATGAAATGTTACTATTATATATTTCTCTGATTATGCCAGATTATTGGGTTTTTTCTTTTTTCATGTTTTTATTTTATTTTATTGAGAAACAAATGGCAATAAGACAGTTTCAAAACTGATGAATAGGACAGTTTCAATAATTAATACATTGTACATTGTTATCTTCTTAGTGGTTATCCATCGTACAAGATGCAGACAGCATATGCTGTCCAAACACTAAATCTTTCTTCTCATTGATTTATGCAAAAGTAGCTGTACAGCTATCCTAACTAGTCTGCATATACAGATTAAAAATGGTTCTTCCTCTGTATCCTCTTTTTTTTTGTTTAGTCCTGTCAGAAATAGCTATTCCATTGTCATCTAAATACTGGAGGTGTGTGAATTCATCAAAACAATCCAACACAGTCAAGCAGTCCACAATAGTAGTGGGTTATCCATAGAAGTTGTTGACTTGAAACTTTCACACCTCAGCATATTAGTATGACTTTACTTTATATACCTCGTTTTTATACTTTTCTGCTGGATGAATAACACCAAAATAAAGCAAGACCATATAAAAAGAAATGTAACTTTTGTATCACATAAGGTCAGTCAAGTCCCCTCAGGATTTATCCTGTAACCCTGTACCGCAGGTTGCAGATTCTTTGTCAGTGTCAGCCATATGGATGAGTCATGGTCATTGCTTGACCAATTTGCTCTCTGTGAAAGCCTGAGAAAAAGTTTTCTCTCCAAGTAACTTTCCTTACTTAGGCACACTCTATTTCATCGATCATGTTCTTCTGTGGCCCAATAATCTCCTTGACCAGAAAATGTAGGACACAATTGAGTTATATGATGTTACAGTATAAGTTCTCCTATGTCCTGAGTCCTCACTGACCTTGAAAGTCTAGGGCCAAAGTGTTGGCTGTGTGTGCAGCCCTCTTCTTTCTCTAATTCTTGGCCTGCAAATTTAATTTGTTAATCCTCCGGAAGAGAAGCTTATTATTGCCCTACCACATATGCAGTTAGGTTTAACTTCACTATCTGTCTGAATATCAAACATCTTAGGCATAACATGAAACAGGTATTTTCCATCAAGTATTAGTATGTTAAAAATTAAGTCCCTACAGAATATGAAGATAAAAATTTTAAAAATGAAAAATATTTAAAGAATATGAACAATTACATATTTTTACAGAGAACTTTAGAAATCTAACCATACACAGCATTGTAACAGGACAGTTTTGTAACATTGTTTTTCTTTATCTTCTGTCTTTTTTAATTTATTTTTACTCTTTTTTATTAATTTTATTGAGAAGCAAATAGCAAGGAGACAGATTCAAAACCGATTAGTAGGACAATTACTATAATTAATACACTGCATATTGTTGTCTTCATAGTGGTTATTCATGGTACAAGATGCAGACAAGATATCTTGTCCAAACACTGTTAGTACAAATCTTTCTTCTCATTGAATTAAGAGAAAGTAGCTGTATATTTGTCCTATTTTGTATATACACATATAAAATGTTCCTTCATTTATATTCCCTTTTCAAAAGAATTTAATTGAGAAACAAATAGAAATGAGACTGTTTCAAAACTGATTAGTGAGACAGTTTCAATAATTAATACAAAGGGGCCAGGGAGATGGTTCAGTAGAATAAGCACTTCACTGGAAAGTGCAAGGGCCTAAGTTCAATCCTCTGTTCTTTTCACTAGCTGAACCAGCATCTTCAAGATCTGAAACTCTGTCTTCACATTCACTCAAATGGTTTTGCAAGCTTGTGATTGAGATTTTACGTTCCTCTATATCTCTTTGACTCTGCTTCATGCGATGTACTTCTTTCCTGTATTGCTTATTCAAGGAATCCATCATTTTTCTTATCTCCTCTATTTTTTTTAATCAATGTCTTCTCTAGAAGCAGCTATTAATTGTTTTAGTGCAGTGTTTTCTTCGGACTGGGTTTCCTGCCTATGTTTCTGTAGTTGATTCTTTACTTCACGTGCTATGAGTTCAGAGAATTCTATTTCAGAAAAGAATTATGCTCTGAGTTCCTCTATAACTTTCTGCTGTTGCTTATTTACTATCGACGCTATTAGTTCATACATTTCAGCTGAGCTAGTGTCCTTTGCACTTTTTCAGTGTGGGCATTGGATTTCCTCCATATATTTCTACATTTGACTACTGCAGATGCTATTAATTCAGGGATTTCTTTTTTCATTTCCAATCTGAGTTCCTCTATATCTTTCTGCAATTGTTTCTTTATTTCAGAAGTTGTTGATTCATTGATTTCAGCTGTGTGGTTCCCAATTTCTTCTGTGTTAGTGTCCTCTGCACTTGTTACGGGTGGGCTTGGGGTCTGAGATTGCATTTTTCTCCTTTTTGTTGTCATTTTGTGTAGCACTGTCTTCTGATCTTTGTTGTAGAGCTTTGGTGCAGTTATAACCTTAGCACCTGCTGAAAGTCATGTGCATTTCTACGAAGTTTGAATTTATCCAGCTGGGCCTGGCTTGGGTCTGGGTGCTGTGCTCAGTTCCTTCCTGCTGCTGCCCTTGGGAGTAGATCCTGATGTGCCCCTGTGGCCAGATGTTCTGCTCCTGGACTAACTGGGTGGCTTTGTCCCCTACTCTGTCTGCAGAGATTGCAGCTGCAGGGTTTCACCTCAGGCCTCTATGCCAAGCCTGAGCAGAGTCGGGAGAGGACAAGGTGGAGTAGGGAGGAGAGGAAGCTCTCCCACCCACTCACCAGGCTTGGGCTAGGACCAGATCTGGGGGTCCCAAGAAAGCAGCAGAAATTCTCACTCGGCAGGTGGGGTGGGGGTTGCTGCGGAGTGTTGAGGGGGTCACAAGGTGGTGGAAGAGGGTCTCACCCATGCTGCACCTGGGCTTGGACTGGCAGGTCCCGCTACCGTAGGGTAGCTGGAAGCTCTCCCAAACACTCACCAAAGTCTGGGCTCGGACTGGATTTTTTTCATTTATGACCCATTTTAAAAATATTTTACTTGTGAGGTAGTATGGTAATAATTGGTAAGTCATGACAAGAAGTACGTGTTTACAAGACCACAATGACAGGCATTCCAAGCGTGACCCTTCTATTACACAATGCTATCGTCAGTGCAGTTTCTTGGTTCACAGGCATCAGCATATATACTTACTTAGGAAGAGAATCCTACCAATTAACTGCTAGTTTGAAAAACCTGTTGATGTCACTCAGGATCATTGCTTTACCATCTTGTGCATAAAAATGTATGGTTTTGTCCTTATCCTGTATCCCAGCTTTTCCCCTTGCCCTCTCCTCATTGTCCAATCCTCAAGTTCTTGCTTTCCTTTTAGTTATGTAATAACTTTCTATTTGCATTTCTTCTTGTGAGTCCTTATACTAGGGAGACTACACATTTTAAAAAGGGAGACATTTTAAATATTTTTAAAATGTGGGTGTGGTTTAATTCACTTATGAGTATATTTTCAAGTGTAATCCACTTGAACATAATGACTTCAACTTTATCATTCTTTATGGCTGAGAAATATTCCATTGCATTAAAAATACCACATCTTTTTCAATCATTCTTCATACAACGCTCATCTTGGTTGTTTCCAAGATTTGGCTATGACAAATTCTGTTGCTATAAACATAGGTACACATATATCACTATGATATGATGTTTTCAGTTACTCCAGGAAAATTCCCAGTAGGGGGAGAGCTGGTTTGAATGGGATTTCAAGTCCTAGTTTCTTAATAATTCTCCACTATGATTTCCATAATGGTTGCACCAGTCTACATTCCCACCAGCAGTGGAGAAGAGTTCCCTTTTCCCCAAAGCCTTTCCAACATTTCCTGTTGGTTGATTTCTTTATGACAGGGATTCTTTGTGGTATAATATGGTATCTTAGTGTTGTTTTAATTTGCATTTCACGGATAGCTACTCATGTGGAGCGTTTTTTCATATATTTATTTGCTTCTTTAATTTTGCCTTCTGAGAAGTGTGTGTTCATCTCACATGCCCACTTTTGGATTGGGTCTTTAAATTGAGGGGCCTAATTGTTTTTTAGTTTTACATGAATTGTAGAGAGCACACCTTTGTCTGAGTGCTTATTACTTAAG
>NW_004525036.1:0-8465 GCF_000260255.1 Octodon degus
GCTCACCCTTCAAGTCGCGGGGTGGGTCCAGCTCTCCTCCAGGCCCGGGACCGACTAGGCCTCGTGTCCCGGGTCTCAAACTCCAGGACTACTGTGCCTTGGGCCCAGCAGAGAGGCGGCTGGGGACACAGAGAAGGCCTGGGCTCGGGATGTTGCATGCGGGTTCTAGTGCAGGGGTCTAGTTTCCTGCTCTCTGTGCTGGTCAGTGGCAGACCAATCTCAGGCATGCTTAATCCCTGTCCCATTCTGTGTCCTCACACCCTGTGCTTCCTTTCTGGATTCTTATCTTACTGCTTCCTGCACATCCCACTCTTGCTGCATGGTTCCTATAAGCTGTTTATGCACACAGATATTTTGTGTTCCAACAACCCAGAACTGTAGGATAGAAGGGAGATAGACGTGAGATAGACCAAGGTAGGGGCCCTATTAACAGATTCATTGGTGCACAGTTGGATGTGGCCCTCAGCGGCCTCACTGACTGCTCCACACAGGGTTTCCTAAACAGCAATGGATTTTCTCTCCTCACCAGCGCTCTACATTGTGAGGAGTATCAAGGTCCTGCAGTTGGATCTCTGAATGCCTTAGCCAGGTGGTAGAGGAGTTTCCAGGGGGAGGTATCAACTAGTCACTAGGAAGACATTAAGGACATGATCTTTAAGCCTCAGAACTCAGGGCCTACTTTCCTCCCATGCCCACTGCCACCCATTTCAGGACAGGTGTGACCACAGGTGCTAACCTTGTTGGAGCCTGTGGGAGAACTTGTAGCCTGAAATGTACCCTTTTAGCTCCTGGTCCTTATATTTCCCTGAAGGTAGAGGGAGCCATGGAAGATGGTTGAGGCCGACCTTGTGGTAGAATCATCTTGTTTCCCTCAGCTGTGAAAGTTTCATTTTGTTTCTGAAATGATGATGATATTAGAGAAACTTGAGGATCCCTGGAGGAACTCAGGGTAAGAGTGGGTTTACACCTCTCTGTCATGCTGCACCACACGCCTTCCCCTGTAGATGCCATAGTTATCACGAAGAACAGAGCAGACAGAAGTTATTACCCCCGCAGGAGGAAAACTAGGTTTACTGGGCCATGGTAATTTTCATGGATGGGGAATACCGGGATCTAATTTATTACATAAAAATATTAATATTTTTTGGAGTTGTTGTTGAAACGATGGTGAGAAATTTTCTAGCTGAGCATAAAGGACACACCCCTAAAAGACGGGGTGCCTTGGGCAGGAATGGTGTCTCGATGCTCTGGGCTCTGTTGGATCATGATGCGAGGTAATGGTTGGAAACACAGCTTGGTTGGAAGGTACCATTCCCACACACGTGTGGGAATGCTTATGGCTCTGTGCTTTGATGACCTGTCCAGTATTCAAGGACTCTTGGTTGCTTATGTGCCTTTCCCTGATCAAATAGATGTCGCATTTGGGGGTTACTGCACAACCCATTCTTTTTTTGTGTTCTAAGTGTCCAGAAATATGGTGGCTGCTGGAAATGTGGGATTCTGAGGTTTGACCCTTCTCCAAGTTAGTGTGATTTAGCTCCAAGTTATAGAGTTGGTGCTGAAGTGACTGGTTGGCTTTCTGCACTGGCCCAGAATTTTGTATGATGAGTTGAGCCTCAGCATAGCTGCAGCCCACACTTGGACTGCTTTTGTCCAGTCTCTGTCTCTGGGCAGAGGAGGATGCAATCTTGGCTTTCTTCTGGACTTCTTCAGGACCTGTGTTCTGTTTTTTGGAGAAACCCACTGTAGAAATGACTTCATGCTTCTTTGGAAGTAGCCTTCCACAGGAACTGGTTTCTTCTGTGGAAGAAGCTCAGTGGCTTTCCACATAACGGTGTCTTCCATTCCATCCTGGCTGGGTGTGGAGGTTCCCTTGCCTTCATGCATTTTTGGTCTGTCTGTCCTACTGGCCTCACTCTTGTCATTTGGGGCACACATCTTTTCCATCTTCTGTGGCTGCTGATGATTTGGGATCCTAAGCTTCTGATGACCCAGGATCTTTTCACTGTCTTCTATTGGATCACCTAACATTTGTGAAGTTGTCACATCCTTAAGGGTTGTGCTGTGGACATGGCTCTGTGATGCCAGAGATGACAAAGAGTCTGGAGCTTGGATTACATCCACAGAGGAGTCCAGAAGGTTCATATCAGGGATAGAGATTTGGGCCCAATTCCTTAACTTTATCTTCATTGTATTTTCAAATTCTTTCCCGATGCCTGGCTGAGTACCTACCTGTGCTCTGGCCTGCACACCACACATTGCAGGCACTGCAGAAATTTCTAGGCTGCCTCTGTGTCCAGCATGCTTCTGCTCTTGCAGGTCATGCTGGAGGGAGCATGTATCAACAGCTGGGAAGGCTGCGTGCTGCCCTGTCCAGCTGGAGGGGCATTTATGGGGCCCTGGGCATCATCAGGTGAGATCCCTGTTAGGGCTGTCACAGTCTCTGTATACATGGGTGAGGAGACAAGAAGTCTGCCCAGTGTAGGTACAGACCCATTAAGTGTTACCTCCTTGATTTGACCTGCTATAGGGGTTGGATCTAGGAACTTCGCATGCTCAATTCTAGAGTCGACCAATGACATGCCTGTGGCTGAAGAAGAAAACGAATATTGAGAAGATGAGGGTGGAGATTTTCCCTCTTTAAAGAGGTTTATGGCCCTAAGGAGCTTGAGGGAGAAACGCCATTTGTGTCTCACCCAAATCATTGTAATATGCACCTCTAGGGTCTTCAGAGTACATGGATTAAGAGAAGGGAGTTTCTGGAAGGTGATCATGCTAGAGTTCTGTCTCATGAAGGAGTTCAGATTTTAAGTATCTAACTGGGTGAACAAAGCTCCATTGATAAAAAGCCAGGACCAGCGCACTCTCAAAGGGATCATCCATCCCTCCTGGGTCTGCTTTGACTTTGCACACAGAAGTGCTCTTAGGATATTTTCTATGTGACTTTTGTGATTTTCTGTAGTCCTTTTGAGCTTTCTTTCACATTCTGCCAATGTTGTCCCCAGAAACTTCCCTGAACGTCTTTCCAAGGACCTCGATGGATGTATGGGAACATTGTCTAGATTTTGCTCCACATTCCTGTCCACTCTCTGGATCTTTACCTCCTGCACTTCCTTGCTGCAGCCACAAGGAGACATGGAGGAACACTCTGAAGGGCCAGGTTCATCCTCTCTCTTACCTGAGTGAGCTGTGGCACTCTGAGGCTCTGCAAGTTCTAAAGGTCCTTGGACCTGCTGGACAGGTTCTGGTGGTATTGAATGACCAAGTTTTTATTACGGTGAGCTACTTCATTCCAGTTCTCTGGATTAAGTGAAAAAGCCTGAAGAGGGCTGTCAGAGGCCCAGTGGTCCTGGAATCGGTTTGGAGTGAGAGAAGTACTTTTCTACTCAGAGCTTAGGGCCATTGATTGGGAAGCAAACTCACTCTGGGCCTGTGATCTTAAGGACCTTCCTATGTATGGAGTTTCAGTGGGGCAGAGCTGTTGTAGATTGTCCTGGGATGTATGCCAAGCTGTTTTACAGCCCCTGCCATGGCGAAGATAACATGGAGGGAGGTGTGGGGGAAAAGCTTGGAGATGGGCTGGAGACTGGGCTTGTCCCAGACAACTGGGCTGGGATTTGGTGGTGGATTGAACCAAAGAGGGCATTTGTTGGTCAAGAGAGGACCTGGGGCTGTGAGGACATTTTATCTTCCACTTCATGAGGGCCAACATTTGTGATTTTGTAAAATAAAAGAGGGGGAGGCTGCAGAGATGGATTCTGTGAGATCCAAGCACCAGCCACCAAGGATTCACTGTGCAGGGAGGGCAGATACCAGAAGAACTGGATCCAATTCTGCCCAAAGGGGATCCCCAACCACTTCTCATAAGTGAAGTGATGAGGACCAAGCTGTTGATCTGGGCTCTCTTTCGAGTCCCACCAGAATTTTGGAGATGTGTTAGTATTGGGGCGATATGGAGGGATGATGGGAAGTGCAAGTGGTGGGGGTGAAAGTCTTTTTAGGGGGAGCAGGGGCTCTGGGGGCTGAGAGGCTGTGAGAGATGTGGGTGAGCACTCAAGATCCAAGGAGGCTGCTTTTGGGCCTGGTGATGCAGAAGAGGCCAGAGGTAGAAGGCGCTGAATGAGCAGAGAAGGGTCAGGCTCAATGGGAGCCATGGCAGCAGCACCCTCCTGATATGGTAGAAGGGCTATTAGAGGTTGACTTGTGCACACAGGAGCAGGGTGGTGTTCATGTAAGGGCTGAAGAGACCTCCTTGTGTCAGGCAGCAGCTTCTGCAAGCTGTAAGAAATAGAAGTCTTAGCTGCAGCGATGGGCAGGGATGAGCCCATGGGCACCAGGACCCCTGCTGTGCCCTAAGTTCACAGTCCTCTGGGTACCTCTAACACCACATTCCCAGGATCTCTCCCTCCCAACACAGTCCATATCTGCTAGTCGACATCAAAGGACTGGCTTGGAAGGAACAAATGGGACAGTGCTTTACCTTGTCGGAAGGGATATTAGGGTCTTGCCCAACCTTTGGTAAATCTGGCTTTATGTAAAACATGAGAAATGAGGAACTGCTTTATAAAGGATGAAAGGTAAATTTTGGACTGGCATATCCCAGGAGAAGGAAGGGAATGTCCCCTTAGAGGACACCACAAGAGATTTAACTCAAGAGTTCAAGCATCCTCTGACACTGGCTGACAGGAGTTATACTGTACACCAGTGGGTCATTACCTTGTTAGTATAAAATCCTTCCACATCCTTCCACACCCGTGGTTGGCTGTGCTGTAGAGGTGGGGTCATTTCACAAAGAATTTAGGCTCAGCCACTTGTATCAGCTTGGCCTTGCATCAGGAGGGCCTACCTCTTGGTCCAGGCTCCATGGCTCCACTGCTCACTGACTGCCCCATAGTGGGCAACACCTTCCATTGACCCAGCACAGCTTCCTTCTGAGCAGGGACTCTGAGGAGAACCCACTCCCAGGAGCCCCTGTCTCATGGCTCTACAGCTGAGGTTCTTGATGCCCCAGGGACAGGCAAAGTCACCTTAGTTCTGGGACTGCAGGACTGAAAGGCAGAGCCTTACCTCTGAGAAAGTCAGTCCTTTTCCTGCCTCTGCTCTTCCACCTCATCTGCAGTGGGCGCTGAGACAGAACAAAACATAGTGAGAGGACATGGCTTGGTTATCCTCTCTCTCTCAGACAGGATGCTGCACTCAGTACTCATGAATATTATTGTACTCACCAATGAATTAAGGAGCCTGGGATTTTTCTTTCATTTTATTCATTTTTAAAATAGATATAAAATGTTTTTTGTTGTCCTTCCCCAGCAAGACACAGAGGACTCCATGTGAGAGGTTTACCATGATGTCTTAATGCCACTCTTCAAGACTCATTTTTAGAGCATCCTCTCTGCTGCCAGGTGGGATTCTGGGTCAGAGACAGCCCTAGCCCCGGACGGACGCCTGAGCTCAAGCCCAGATGTGCCCAGTGCAGAGCAAAGGCTGGGCAGAGGCACCTGACAGGAGCAGGGGTGATGCAGCAGTGCTCAGGGTGTGTCCCTTCACAAGGCTCTGTCTCTCAGGCATTCAGTTGTCCCACTGAGGTCCCCTACCCTGGCCAGGAAACCACACCTACAGTCTTAGAGCCTCAGATAGCTGTCCTGCTGCTGTTTTCTTTCTCCCCACCTGGTGCAGATCTACGATGTTTAATCTTTCCTAGATTTTCTCTCTCAGCATTCTCTGTTCTTCATTTGCAAAAATAAAAACTGATAAAAGGAGAGAGAATTGTTCTCTATTTGGTTTTGGCTAAGCTTTTCTTACCTTTCTGATGTTTCTCTTCTTCCTGGATGGTGGTAAGGACAGTTCCCCCTGGAGCCAGGGTAGTAAAAGAAGGAAAAGCTCCAGTTCACACGCAATGTCAAGGATGATATCCATCTCAAAGGTAGTGGAGCTGTGGCTCCGCCATGCGTCACTAAGGCTTTCCAGAGGATTGAGAAGATTCTCCATCGTCTGAATCGCAGCGCTGCTCTCAGGCAACTAAGCCCTGAGAGTTCTCTCTAGGAATAAGTAGAGGTTGCAGGCCAGCATCACAGAGCTGTGGCCTCCTCATCACAAAGGGTTCTTGGAGTGGGGCAGGGACAAGATGAGGCCCTGCCACAGCCCTCTCCTGCCCCACTCCCCAGAACAGTCCCCTCCTGGAACTTCTGGACCAGTCCTTCTGCCTCCAGGTGCCCAAACATTCAGAGAGAGTCCATTCTTTTCTCCATTTTCCATTCTCTAGTCCTGGAACTCACATTACCTCTTTCTTACCTTGAGGTCTAGTAGTTATGGAGCCCTGATAAATGTGTTGTTCACTGTGTTGTTCAGCTCAATTCTCAGGAATTTTACACTCTCCAGTTTTCTAATCCTCAACACTAGCTTTCAATTCAATGTCTTTATCACATCAGTGTGGTGAAGGAACTTGAATCTCTTAGTGACTCACTTATTTTTGTGAATTTTCAGTACAGAACTTAAAGTAGAATTTGGAGACATACTTCACGTGCTTTTATCTTCTGTAGAAGTCTTGAAGCTCCAGTTAGGCTACTCCTCCCACAACCCCATGCTGAGCAATGCAGACTTGTGCTTTCTCACTGTGTTTCTGGGCTTTTCTCACTGATAAAGGAGACATATCATGCAGTTCTGTGTTGGGAATCTTAATTTTGAGGTCTAGTGTTGTGGACCATGACCAGTACACCTAACAAATGGGGATGTAAACAAGCTTCCTAGCATCCAAGCGTCCTCAATAGCACAGGATGTCTTTTCTCTTCAAAGCTAAGATAGGGTTGGCTTTTAGATGATTAACCTCCTGTTTCACTTCTGTATCTCTCTACTTGCTTGACACCCCAAATTATCTAAAAGGAGTCCACTCCTTGCTTTCTGGCTCAGCTTGATTTTCAGCATTTCTAGCGCAAGAGGGGCTGAGCAGACATATAGCTCAACAGCACGAGTGCCTGCTTGGCCAGTGCAAGGTCCTGAATTCCATTCCCACTACTAAAGAAAAAATTATATGGGACGGTCACCATTAAAGAGTTCTTGTGAAAATTCCTTCTCTTATCCCCAGTTTCCTTGAAATTCCACAACACACTGTGTTGAACCTTTGCAAAGGGACCCTAAATTGATAAAGCTAATCATTCAGAATGCATAATTGGGTGCCCACAAGACAGCTCAGAGGTTAAAGCACCCTCTGAGGAAGAATCAGCGGCCGGGAATTCAATCCCCAGCCAACCTTCCTGCCCCTGCTCCTGAGGCGCACTGAGATGGTGAATGGACTGGACTGGTGACCAGCCCCTGCAATCCCAGCACTTGGGAAACTGAAAACATGAAGGAGCTCTACAAGTCCGATCTACATAGTGAGACTCTGCAGACCCTGAACTTAATATTTTTAAAAAATGCAATTTAAAATGTGAATAATTTTGAGCATGAAATTACTATCAGATCTTGAACTCCCAGGAATGTTTCATGTACATAGCACTGTAATTCTGTTTTTAATAATTCTTAAACTGCTCAAATACTTTGTACTATTATGCATATATACAGGCACACACACACACACACACACACACACACACACACATCTCATATCCCTTCACAAACCAGGATGTTCATAACGCATAATAAGTCTTCCCAGTTGCCATCCAGAAACTGAGTATAAACCCTATAGGAAAAAAAAAACCTATAGGAAGACAGTTTCTCCTTTCTTTGCTTAGATGACCATTATAAAAAGAAACTGCGAAAGGTTTTCAGGCATATGGCCAAAGGCACCTTATGTATAGAAGTATGTAAAATTGGCAGAGATTAAAAATAGTTCAACCACATGTTCCTGCTGCACATACTAATTCTGGGTCCCTGTCATCTGAAGGAATATTTGCATGCCCATGATTACTGTGCCAGCCCTCAGAGCAACTAAGGTGTCACATCAAACTAGGTGCCATCCATGGATGAATGAAGAAAACAAGGTAGATATGCACAATGTGATCCTGTTCAGCCATAAGAGAAGAATGAGACTCTTCAGTCATAAGAGCCCAATTAAGCATGGTATGCCCTGCAGGAAATTGTTATGTTGAGTGAGATATGCCCACTGCAGGGCCACAAAATGTACATATTCTCTCCCACATGTAGAAATTGAAAGAAAAAACCATGCATGTTGGATATTGATTGCTGGAGCTTGAGAGGTGAGACAGTGCTTTAATGGGGAGTGGACTGGATTGGTTCATGCCGTGTGCAGATATTGGAACATCACAAGGAACTCCATTAATATTCACAATTAACCATGGTAATGAACAACAGTAATACTTCTTAAAGTTTCTTTGATTCTTATAAGAGTGATTGGTGCCTCAAAATAAGTTTCAAAGTGTTCCATTTTCAGCAAAGTATATCAAGAATATTAATTCTCTTGTAAGTATTTGGAAGAATCTTCTATATTAGCCATCTGCTCTTGGACTAAT
>NW_004525036.1:10336-10882 GCF_000260255.1 Octodon degus
ATTTTGACTGAGCCTGACCCTATTTCCTATGTACAGAGCTGGCTAGGACTTCTGTTTATCAATTGGCCTTAGGTAAATGTAGGCCACCTACCTAGCCTAGCTCACAGTGATTACCTACTTCTCACAATTTTTAGTCAATCCTCCTCAAGTCACTCTCCCACTGAATAAAAACCAGGTGAGACCCTGGGTCCCTCTCTTGGTTTTGGAAAGCCACCTTTGTGGCTGGACTTAGAGTCCCTTGACTTCCTGATGATTGTGGCTGGACTTAGAGTCCCTTGACTCCCTGATGATTGACAATATAATTTAGTGTCTTTATTTTTGCTGTGGGTTGCATTGAAAGTAGTAGATTGGAATCAACTTGATTTGATTCCAATAATGTAACTTTGGGAGTACAAATATTAGCTTCTTGGACGGAGGTGAGGATCTGGAAGTGTCTCCTATAACTACTGAGAAATCTGTATGAGCTTCTATCAAATGTCTAACAGGCTTTTCCTTATATTGGCAGTTAACACAGCTTCCTTTAGGCTGAGAGGTAAAGACTCATGA
>NW_004525036.1:11957-15784 GCF_000260255.1 Octodon degus
CTCTGTGGAGACAGCAGGTAGAGGTAACAGTCTGGCCAGAGGTAGGAGGCAGGCCCAGGGCCTTTCAGTCCTGCTGGACCACCTGGGAAGCCGAGTCTGAGCTCTGGGGCCTTCACCTCAGAGTGTAGTCTCACTTCTAGTGGCTGTCTTGGCAGTCAGGACATGGCTTGTGGGCCTCTTAAGGCAGTCCCTCTTATGCTGGCCTCACTTCTGACAGCAGTAGCACATGAACATCATTGTTGAGCTCTTCTTGGAGCCAAGAGAATCAAACTTCAGGTCTGTTTGGAGGCTACAATAATGGCAGTCATTATTGATCCCTTTGTTTTCTCTCCCTGGTTCTCTCCCAGTTTCAATTATAGGAGACTTAAAACAGTTTTTACTGAAGTATCAAATGAGCTGTCTGGAACAAAAGCTATCTTTTGTAGCTCTTCAACTTATCTCTAAGAGTAATTCGTCTGTCTATTGAATTAACATATCACAAAATATGCTTTACCAGTCCCTCTATTAAACATTTTAAGAAATCAGAGGGGTGTTCATCTTTTTCCTGATAAATAGCTAACATTTAATAACTGAAGGCTTCATTCTAGTTCTTAGACCTTGAAGAATACACACTTTAAAGAAAATATCGTTTCCATTTTTTCTGCCTGGCTATTAGCAGCAGGGTTCTGACTGGTTGGGCTCCAGTGGGAACAGGAAATTCCACTGGTTGTCCATCTTTTGAGTCCTTATAACAATATAATATTCCTCTTCAAATGTAATAGCAGCTTATAAGGCTACCTGCTTTTCAAAGAAGTCAAAGCTTGGTTTAAGATTAACATTATATCTCTCCACTCTAGTTCATAAGTCTGAATATATCCTCTAAAAGACATCAATGTGCTTATCAGGGTCAACTAAGGCACATGATCTCTGGAAGTTCCAAATTTCCTATTTACTTCTTTAAAAGTTATTATCCTTGAAGAGCTTGCATAAACCCAGCTAAGAATGGGTGTAGCCTTATAGAGGCCTGGATTATAGCTGTTTTAGAAGTCCACACCCTTTAGACTAGAAAGGCAAATAAGGGAAACCTTACTTTCACTAATGGTGGGCAGGACTGAACTGCCTGGTGTTTTTGTTGCTCACATCTACATTTTAAAACTTAAATAACAATGACCTTCTTAATGTAAACCAAATCTGAACATAAGACTTTTTTTACATCATCTTTTTAGTTATAAACTAGCATCATAGTTGATACTTTCCTCTTTATTTTATTTAAATGGCTCTTTTTAACATGTAAGGATCAAACATCTTCCAGTGCCTGATGAAGCACAATCTAAAGGAGTAAGAGACTTTGACTGTGAAACAACCTGGAATTCAGTAGAAATTACCTTTCTGGGTGTCCCCACCTTTTTCCTAATTGATTCCTCCACCCAGGTGTCCCTGAGTAGCCCTCTCCAGAGCAGGTGGATGCTCCTGTTGGAGAGAAGGGAGACAAGATCCCACCAGCCTATCCACCCTCGAACTGGTGCATGATTCCTATGTCCTGAAACATCTCACAAACCCTTTACTTATTCTTATTGAATATGTGTAAGTTACAGTTGGTCTGGTGACCTGAATATCTACAGAAGGAAGCATTAACTGTGGCATAAAAGGTCAGTTAGAAATGAGCACTTCTCAGGTTACAAAGATCACTTTAGAGACAGATAGAGCCATTGACTGGAGAGATTTGGCCCCGTGCACTGAACCAGTCTCCAGACACTTGATTTCCATCTGATCACCTAGGTAAACATTTTTAGCAACTAAACAAGATTTAACCTTGAAGCTCACAGGTGAGACTTATATTTATCATCTAGCAATCACATTTTACATGTTGGTAAAGACAATATAGCTGGCAAAAATCTTACTTTTAGTTAATACATAGAACACAGATGTAAACTTCCCCTGATAACCACTATTGTAAACTGTCTCAGCCTTATTTCTGAAATAGTGACCCAATATTTCTACTGAAAATCTCAGGTAGAAGTCCTACTTTAGTAGCAGAGAGAGAGAAAGTACAATAGGTAAGTGAAGATCTTTCAGTGGTCAAGAGCCATTTTCCACCAAGGAACCTTCAGGTTTGGTGCCTTTTCCCCTTAGGCATTCTTGGTTTCTTTTGGCTCACAAAACCAGAGAAGTCTCCAGAAAGCAATCCAGCAGTTTCTTTGGTCAACATTCCATCAGCCATAGGCTTCAATGGGGATTCACCAAGGAACAACTGGGGAAACCTGTCCTCTGATTCAAAGAGTGGCAGCTGCTCTAAGAGTATTTACTAGCTGGCAGAGTAACCACTGTTTGTCCAAGTTCTATAAGGGATAGTTAAAAGCCTGAACAAGATTGCCTAGTACTTTACATTAAAGGCTTTAAAGTCCACAACTTATCTCTTATGAGCCTAAATGATAACCAGACCTAGGAGAAAAGATTGAATCCTCCCTCACACTAAATGTGTTTTGGTCCCATAAGTATGCTGCTTTTGGAGATAGCTCCTTCTGGTGTCACCCAGAAGTCGGTTCTCTCCACCATGTCTCAGGTTTAGCCTCCTGAAGGAGACCTGCCCAGAACACTAAGCAGGGACATGGCTTTTATATGTGTCCTCCTGGACTGGCATAGTCCTCTTTGTCTCATCTGACCCAGAGATGGGATATGTGTCCTTTTTCTAAAATGACTTCTGTGTCTTCGGCATTAATAAACGCTCATTTTCTAAGGGCTTCACTTAGTTGGAATGGTCAGAGTTTTCCTAATTTTACATGCCTCTAAAAGTGAAAGTACAAAGAGGTGGGAAAATTAGGAGTAAAGTCAAAGCAAGGAAACTGAAACAGATCAGGCCTGACATTCCCTCTAGCATGTAGAGGGACATCAGAACCAGTCCATCCCAGTGAAACCTGTCCTCCAAGTCTTTAAGAACAGTTGCCGACCTAATGTCATTTAACTGGCAAAAGAAGTTCTGTGTTTCATATACAGGCATAAATATTTTTGCAGTCCAAGCTGGCTAAAAGTCCCATTTTACAAAAGGTTACATAAAATCCACTAGGAGGCTTACTAATATTACTCTAATGCTATGGCCTAAAATCGAGCAAGGAATACCAATACATTTAGTCAACTAGTTCAAATGCAATATATACAAGTGCAAAATAGCTATAAAATGTCCCAATAAAGAAATATAAACTTGTAACATTTTCATATTTTAACTTAGATTTACCAACAGCATTTTGACCAACATTTTAACAAAATTACATAAAGACAAAGTATAAGCAATTGTAAACAATTTTAGCAGTATTATGAGACAAAACTGTATGAACAATTAATTATGAGCAATGGGCAATAACATTAACATTTGAAGCATAAAAATTTGTTACCTAAGCAGGTCCCAATCCAGAATTCATGTAAGAAAAGCAAACTCATACCTCCATCCAGTGATCTCGGTGGAAACCTCCAAAATGATACAGGGAAGAAAAACTGGTCTTGGGTGAGTGACCTCCAAACCATACAGGGAACCTCCAAATGACATGGAAAAAGACAATCTCCTGAAATGACCTGCACGAGTTCATGTTCTCTAAAACCGAAGAATGAATTTTAGGAACAAACGGAGGTTATGAGCAAAATATATTTATTAAGAGAAAGAAAGCTCCTGTCTAAGAGAAGGACAGGAGTGGTCCCTGAGCGAGTAGTTCCCCCTCCTTTAAATTTCTTAAGACTTATTTATTGCTCAACATGCAATATGCACCAAGCAATATCAGGGTGTAGTAGAGAAGAGTTGCTGATTTCTGCTTTTGTTTGTAATGGTCTGTAAGGGGCTGTTAGCTCCATTTGACCTT
>NW_004525036.1:17041-17710 GCF_000260255.1 Octodon degus
CTGCCTCTATTTGCCCCATAGTTCAATTATTTATGCTCACTGCATGCTGCTTGACCACACTTTATTTGTGTGCTGTTGCCCTGTATTTTAAACATTCATTCCCCTTACAGCCTAAGTGGTTTTTCCCCCCAGAGTTCCATCATTTCATTATTTTTGCACCTTTGGGCAATATATGCCAAATAATCTTCCAAATATACTAAAAAACTGTATGTTCTGGTAGATGTAAAGGTACTTTACACTGTAAATCGTTTTATGTATCCTAGAACCCAGAATCCAGGTCTTTGCAAAGTAATAAACAATATAGTACTGTGAAGAGAGTTGTTGTACCTGCTTCAAACAATAATGAAAATGTCACGTTCAACAGTTGGTTCATTGGTTACCCACTGATTTTAACTATTCCAAAGAACTAAGTGCAGATTCCTGAAACTATGCTTCAAGTTTTTAACACAGAATGTATAATACAGTATTTGGATTCTAGAAAAATATAACTTTGGTCTCATATGTGGTAAAGAAAAACAAAATAGTATAGATTCTGTCATCATTACACTATGATGACGAAATTCATAGAGATTCTCAACAGAAGTGAAGTCAGAAATAGTCACATTTTATAAGAAAGAAAGGCAGAGCAGATGTTGATGAATTATGCAGCAGCCACGATGTGTCTTGAAA
>NW_004525036.1:18412-22728 GCF_000260255.1 Octodon degus
GTGGTTAGGATAGATATATAGTAACATTCTCTTAATGAATAGAATGATTTGTTCTAATGGTGTTTGTAAATAGGATATCATGTCCTCATCTTGTACAGCAATTAACCACTAGGAAGAATGTATACAATGTGTTAATTATTGAAACTGTCCTACCGATTTGATTTGAAACTGTTTCATTGCTATTTGTATGTCAATAAAATTATGACAAAAAATAAAATTTAAAAAAAGTCAATACTTTATCTTATTTCTACTTTGCTTTCATATAAAGCACACATTTTATGATTAAACTCATAAATCTAAAACAATTAATTAATAGAAATACTCCCAATGCTGGGGATATATCTCAATAGTGCAGCACATGCCTAGCAATGCAAGGTCCTTCATTTAATTCTAGCAAAAGAAAAAAAAAAAGAAAGAAAGAAAAGAAATAATCCTGAAAAGAAAATGTGGTTAGTATATAACCACCCAGTGTTCTTTTTTGATGAAATTTAACCAGACATGCCCTGAAGGCCAATGTAAGCTCACTTCCCTCTTGCTAGTTAGTTTTCCATGTAGGGTGGATTCCCTGTGGGTCTTTATCGTATTTCCAAAGGAGAGAAACTAATCATCTCATATTCAACGTTATTGCTCATGGAAAGAAGGAATGTGACATTGATATAATTTGGCTGGGTGATAACACACTCAAGAAATCAGCTGTTTATTTTCACTAAAAGTTGCTAATATTTTACCCATGTTTGAATTTGGTCATTCTTAGCACATGAGTGTGAGACATTCAGCTAAAGAAAACCTGTGAGAGAAAGGATTTTGGAAAGGATACTTTCTTTATTTCAAAGGAAAAGTCATTACAAAAGAAAAGCCCTTGTGACCATTTTCCCTGGCACAAAAGGTGATCTGGTGTGATGTGGACACTGTCTGGGTGTCTTGGGGTTTTCAGAAGGACATATTATGATAATTCTGCCTGGGCTGCCAGCTTGCTCAGAGCTTCCATCTTGTTGAGGAATGACCTGTCAAGGTGATTGATCAGGCTCCTAAAGAGGGTGTGAGAGGTGCCTGCAGGAGCCCTTTGTGCCTGTTCTCTGAGGAGAAGCCCAAGTAAGGTCTCTGTGAAGACTCCCTGTGAAGATTCTATTTGAGCTCTGTGGGGTCTCCTGGGAAGTTTGTGTGTGAGGTCCGTGAGGTCTGAATGTGAGGGACAGGGACTTCTCTGTGTGGCTTCTATATAGATATCTGGGAGAGGTCTTGGTGGGAAATTTCCCTGTCAGGTCTCTGTGAAGAGGTCCCAGGTGAAAACTAGATGGAAGGTTCAGTGTCAAGGCCTGTGGGGGAACAGGGTGTCCCTGACGGGTCTGTGTTCAAGGGCTCTGTGGAAGGTCTGTATAGGTGTTCCTGCATGGTCTTACTTGGTGCAGCTATTTGGGAATGTCTGTGCAAGTTCTCTGAGTGGGAACAGGAGGACTCAGGGCCATGTGAGGGTCCTGCGGGAAGTCTCTTCAGACAGTCAGTGTATGGAATGCTCTCTCATGTGACAGAGACAGTACTCTGTGTGCAGTGTATCACTTGGTAGGTGTTTGGGGAGGTGTTTGGATGTCTACTGCTGGCTTCACTGCACCTTATGGAGACTGATCCACAGAAGGACAAAAGAATGTGCTCCTCTGTGTGTTCTGCCTGACCTATTGCTTAGCCAGCTTATAGAACTTTTCCTGGCAGGGGCATAGCAGTCCATGTTCAAGTCATGCACATGCCAGAATGTTCTTCACGATGTTCTGAGAACCCAAGAGTGGTCACGTAGTCACAGCTCAGCCTGAGGTCAGGGACCCCAGTGTGTGTCACTTTCTTCTCACCTCCCAAGGGACTAGGCCACTCTGGCTCATTGTCCAACATTTCTATAGGTCCTGGCTCATCTCTCTTGGCTGGGTCCACTCTTCTGTCTGTTCCCATTGTCTGTGTCAGCCTCCAACCTGGGGACAGGCTTTTGGAGCTGTGGTTGTGTGCCACCAAGCATAGAAAATGCTCTCTGGAGAAATGGCTGTTCCTCCCCCTTTGAGCCTCTGTGCTTTCCCATAAGGACACTGTCCCAGAGGAAGGGAATCTTATCCTAGAAGCAGAGAGAGAGAAGAGCAGACCCTCTTCCTGGTCTGGCCACTTCCCCTGCCCATTTTTCCAGGTCACTTCCAACCCTTCTGTGTGTCAACACAGGGTGATGCCCCTTTCCTTCTCTCTGCGGTCTATGGAGTAAGGAAAGGCTGGGACTCTGGCAAGACTTGCTGTGGGACCCCAGGGCAGCCTCTTGACCCTTCTATGTACCACACACCCAGAAGGAGTCAAGCATGAGGTCCTGAGATTGGTACTGCTGCTGAAAACCAACCAACAAACACAACAATAACAAAAATGAAGGTCACCAAACTTCAACTCTTGTATCGAGTTTCTCTGCTAGAGCTTTTCCTCCTCTAGCACTAGAGAGGTGGACACAGAGGAGCTTATCATATATATTCAATAAAGTAATTTTCCCTAGTTTGCCTTCTCCCTCAGAATTCTGGCTATCTGTGTGGGAGCTAATGTAACAGAAAATGGCCCCTCTACCCCCTATACATGAGATTATCAATTGCTCAGTTAATAAGTTCCTGTTCCAAGTCCAATTGCTCCTCTTACATGTTGTATGAACCGATCCCCAGTTGTCAAGCCATTCTGCCTCTGTGCTTCCTGCTTTATTCCTTATAAACCATTGACCATCCAATGTCAGGGCCTAATATTTTGGGAATGATCCTGACCAGTGCCCATCAACACAAAAATATCTGGGTGTTGTCTGCATGTTTCTGTTCACTATTGCCCTAAAGGTGGCATCTCCAGGTGGGTGGTGTGGAATCTGTACAATTGGGACCCTTGCTTGCTGCCAGGTCCACCCTCTTGGCCCCTATAGTATACTGTCTTCTGTGCTGGAGAATGGCAGACCGATCTTAGGCAAGCCTCATTCCCTGTCCCACTCCGTGTCCTCACACCCTCTACTTCCTTCCTGGATTCTAACTTTATTGCTTGTCCCACATCCCACCCTTGCTCCATGGTTCCTATAAACTGTTTGTGCACACAAATATTTTGTGTTCCAACAATCCAGAACTGTAGTATAGAGGTGAGATAGATATGAGATAGACCAAGGTAGGGACCCAGAGAACAGGGCCATTCACTGCTTCATTGGGGCAGGGTTGGATGTGGCCCTCAAAGGACTGGCTGACTGCTCCCCACTGGGTTTCCTACACAGTGATGGAATTTCTGTCCTTACCAGGGCTCTACATTGTGAGGAGTACCAAGGCCCTGCAGTGGGATCTCTGAATGCCCTGACCAGGAAGTGGAGAAACTTCCCAGAGGCAGGCATCATCTATTCCCTAGGAAGACATTAAGGAAAAGATCTTCATGGCCTCAAAACTCAGGGTCCACATTCCTCTCATGCCCACTGCCAACTATTTTAGGGCAGGTGTGGCCATAGGCGCTAACCTTGCTGGAGCCTGTGGGAGTACTTTTAGCCTAAAATGTACCCTTTTAGCTCCTGATCCTTACTTCTCCCTGTAGGTAGAGGGAGCCATGGAACATGGTTGAGCCAGACCTTGTGGTAGGATCATTCTGTTTCCTCAGCTGTGAAAGTTTCATTTTGTTTCTGAAATGAGGATGATATTAGGGAAACTTGAGGATCCCTGGAAGAACTCAGGGTAAGAATGGGTTTACACCTCTCTGTCATGCTACACCACACCCCTTCCCTGAGAGATGCCATAGTTATCAAGAAGAACAGAGCAGACAGAATTCATTACTCTCTTAGGAGGAAAATTAGGTTTATTGGGCAATGGTAATTTTCATGGATGGGGAATACCAGGAAGTTTTTTATTCCATAAAAAATTTAAAGTTTTTTGGAAATATTATTTTTCCTACTAGGATACAATTGAGAGAAATTTTCTAGCTAAGCATACAGGACACCCCCCTAAAGGAGATGGTACCTCAGGCAGTAGTGGTGCCCCAATGCCCTGGGCACTGTTGGACCATGATGTTAGGTAATGGTTGGGAACAAATTACGTTTGGAGGGCACCATTCCCACATGCAGGTGAGATTGCTTATGGTCCTGTGGATTAATGACCTTTCCAGTATTCAAGAACACTTGGTTGCTTATGTGCCTCTCCCTGATCAAATAGATGTGGCATTTGGGGGTGGCTGCACAGCCCATCCTTCTCTTCTGCTCTAAGGATCCAGAAAGATGGTGGCTGCAGGAAATGTGGGATTCTGAGGTTTGACCCTTCTCCACTTTGATCTGATTTAGCTCCAAGCTATAAAGTTGG
>NW_004525036.1:22851-32703 GCF_000260255.1 Octodon degus
TGTCTTTCTTCAGAGCATCTTCAGAACCTGTGTTTTGTTTCTTTGGAGAAACCCACTGTAGAAATGACTTCATGCTTCTTTGGAAGTAGCCTTCTGTAGGAACTGGTTTTTTGTTGTCGAAGGAGCTCAGTGGCTTTCCACATAATGGTGTCTTCTGTTCCATCCTGGCTGGGGGTGGAGGTTCCCTTGCCTTCAAGTATTTTTGAGCTGTGTGTCCTACTGGCCTCACCCTTGTCACTTGGGGCCCACATCTTTTCCATCATCTGTGGGTGCTGATGTTTTGGGATCCTAAGCTTCTGTTCACCCAGGATCTTTTCACTGTCTGCTATTAGATCACCTAACATTTGTGAAGTTATCATGTCCTTAAGGCTTGTGTTGTGGAGATGGCTCTGTGATGCCAGAGAGGACAAATTGTCAAAGCTTGGATTAAATCCACAGAGATGTGAAGAAGGTGCATATCAGGGATACAGGCTTGGGTATGATTCATTAACTTTACCTTCACTGTTTTCTGAAATTCATTGCTTATGCCTTGCTGAGGACCTAGCTGTGCTTTGCACTGCACAACACACATTGCTGGAACAGCGGAAATTTCTAGGCTGCCTCTGCCTGTGTCCAGCATGCTTCTGCTCTTGCAGGCCATGCTGGAGGGGCCATGTATCAACTGCTGAGTAGGCTGTATGTTGCCCAGTTCAACTGGAGGGGCCTTTAAGAGCCCTGGGCATCATCAGGTAGGATCCCTGTTAGGGCTCTCTCAGTCTCCATACACATGAGTGAGGAGAGAAGGAATCTGCCCAGTGTGGAGACAGAATCATTAAGTGTCACCTCCTCTATTTGACCTGCTGGAGGTGCTGTTTCCAGGAACTTGGAATGCTCAGTGCTAGAGTCAACCAAAGACATGCCCATGGCTGAGGAGGAACACGAATATTGAGATGAGGGTGGAGATTTTCTCTCTTTGAAGAGGTTTATGGCCCTAAGGAGCTTGAGGGGGAGACACCATTTGTGTCTTACCCAAACCACTGTAATATGCACCTCCAGGGTCTTCAGAGTACATGGATTCAGAGAGGGAAGTTTCTGTAAGGTGCTCACACAAGGTTTCTGCTCTTGAAGGAGTTTAGATTTTTTATGTCTACTTGGGTGAACAAAGCTCCACTGGAACAAAGCTAGGACCAGTGCACTCTCAGAGAGATCCAGCCCTCTGGATCTGCTTGGACTTTGCACACAAATATGCTCTCAGGACATGTTCTAGGTGATTTGTGTGGTTTTCTGTAGGCCTCTTGAGGTATCTTTTACACTCTGCAGATGTTGCCCCCAGAAACTTTCCTGAAAGGCTTTCCAAGGACCTCGATGGATTTTTGGGGGCCATGTCTGAAATTTGCTACACATTCCTATCCTTCTCTTGCTGGAACTTCACCACCTGAACTTCCTCACTGCAGCCACCAGCAGACATGGATGAACACTCAAAAGGACCAGATTCATCCTCTTTCTGACCTGAGTGAGCTATTGCACTCTGAGGCTCTGAGACTTCTACAGGTCCTTGGATCCTGCAGGGCAGGTTTTGCTGGTATTGAATGATCAACTTTTTAATATGGTGATCTTCTTGTTTCAAGTGCTCTAGACTAAATGAAAAGGCCTGAGGAGGGCTGGCAGAGGCCCAATGGTCTTGGGAAAGGTTTGGAGTGAGAGAAACATAGTCCTCCTCAGAGCTTAGGGCCATTGATTGGGAAGACAATGCACACTGGGCCTGTGACCTTAAGGACCTTCCTGTGTGGAGTTTCATTGGGGCTGAGTTGTTGTAGATTGTCCTGGGGTATAGGCCAAGCTGCTGCACAGCCCCTGCCATGGCGAAGATAACGTGGAGGGATGCATGGGGAAAAAGCTTGGAGATAGGCCTGAGATTGGGCCTGACCCAGAGAACTGGGCTGGGATTTGGTGGTGGACTGAACCAAGGAGGGCTTTTGTTGGTGAAGAGAGGATAGGGGCTTTGGGGACACTTTATCTTCAACTTCATCTGGGCAAACATTTGTGATTTTGTTAAATAAAAAAGGGGGAGGCTGCAGGCAAGGATTCTGAGAGATCGAGGTGTCAGCCTCCAAGGATTCACTGTGCAGGGAGGACAGACCCAAGAAGAACTGGATCCAATTCTGCCCAAACGGGATCCCCAACATAGTCATATATGTGAGGTGATGAGGACCAAGCTGTTGATCTGGCTTTTCTTTCAAGTCCCACCAGGGTTTGGGGTTGTGTGAGGATCGGGGAGACATGGTGGGTGGAGGGGAAGTGCAAGTGGTGGGGGTGAAAGTTTTTTCAGGGGAAGCAGGGGCTCTGGGGGCTGAGAGGCCATGAAGGATGTGAGTGAGTACCCAAAATCAAAGGAGGCTGCTGTTTGTCCTAGTGATGCAGAAAAGGCCAGAGGTAGAAGGTGCTGAATGAGCAGAGAGTGGGCAGGCTCAATGGCACAGCGGCAGCTGCCACATCCTCCTCGTATAGTGGAAGGGGTGTTAGAGTTGGATTGTGCACACAGCAGCAGGGTGGTGTTCATATAAGGTCTGTAGAGAGCTTCCTGCATCAGGCAGCAGCTTCTGAAAGCTGTGAGAAATAGGAGGCTTAGCTGCAGCCATGGGCAGGGATGAGCCCATGGGCACAAGGACCCCTGCTGTGCCCTAAGTTCACAGTCCTCTGGGTACTTCTAAATGCAGTGTTTTATCATCACAGAAGCCCAGGATCTCTCCCTGCAAGTGAGTCCATATAGCTTATTGACATCATAGGACTGGCTAGGAAGGAACTAATGGGACAGTCCTTTACCTTCTCACAAGTTATGTTAGGGTCTTGTCCAACCTTTGGTAAATCCAGCTTTCTGTAAAACTTGGGAAATGAGGAACTGGTTATAAAGGATGAAAGGTAAATTTTGGACTGGGATTTCACAGGAGAAGGAAGGGAATGTCCTCTTAAAGAACACAACAGGAGATTTGACTCAAGAGCTCAAACATGCTGTGACACTGGCTGACAGGGGTTACTGTCCCAAGCCAGCGGGTCAGTCAACGAAGGTCACCTGGGAGAGGAGCGGGGAAATGAGGAGGGGACAAAGGACAGGAGATGCGAGAAATAGAGACAAGACAGGATTCTGATCAAGTCACGTTTATTCAGGGGAAGTGCTGGGGATATATAGTGGAGGCATAGGGAAATGATGTCGGTGGGTAAAAGGCATGAGTAACCGGGCAACTGGGCTATGACAGGAAGTTCCACCTCCGGAGCATAGCAGGAGACTTATAGGAAATAGGAGGGTTAAGAAGAATTAGGAGCTTAGCTCAGCAGAGGTAGGGAAAGAGGAAGTCAGCATCACTAATGAGAATTTTATAGGTCAGAGGCACTCAGGTAAAGTCAGTGTCACCAAGAGAATTTTATAGATCAGAGGCACTCAGGTGACCATTAAGGGATATATGGTACGGAGTCATGATGTGGCAGATTCACAGGATTTAGAAAGACTCACTTGAATAGTATTGGAGGCTTGGAGTTATTGTGCCTCAAACAGGTCCCCCTTTACTTCTATATATGTATGTAAAATATGGCTTTTTAGACAGCTGATTCCCTTGAGGGGGCAGTGCCTGTCTTAGGTCAAGGTGTCCTCTACACGGATCCGACTCAAACCTTACCCATCATAGGAGACCAGGATGGCAGAAGGTCCCGTTCCTGTCTTAGGCGGTGAGTGGTGTCTCATGCATGCCCCTCATTACCCGTCTCTGGCTAGCCTGACCATCTCACCAAGGGTGGGAGAACTAAGAGGTCTCCGGACCTTCATCATCATAAGCTGGATGTATTCCAGCGCAGTTTTCTCTTTCAGCCATCTCAAGCCTGTGATAATGAACCTGTATGGGTTGCATTTTAATGGCATCCAATTCTTGTTTAACAAAAGTCATCAGCCTATTGAAAAGACAGGGTCCTATTGATAAAAGTATTAATAGTCCAATCAAGGGTCCCAATAGGGGGAGAAGGTAGGGTAGTACTCCATTCCATGCGCTCCAGGAAGTGTTTTCAAATAGCTCTCTTCTCCTCTTAATAAGATCTTGAAGCCTCTTTATTTTATCTCGAACAATACCGGACTTGTTTGCATAGAAGCAGCAGCGTTCCTGTAAAGCCAAGCAGGTCCCTCCCTGCTCTGCTGATAGAAGGTCTAAGTCCCTCCTATTTTGCAAGACTATTTCTGCTAATGAATCTATCTGCTCTTGGATATCTTGGATAGTACCAGACAGTGTTTGAAAATCATCAATCAGCTGATTAGATAATTTGGTATAAGAATATACTGCTACTCCCAACCCCACTGTGCCTGTCCCCATGGCCACCATGACTTCTAGCCCCACTAATAAAGGGATGAACTGGACTGCCCTCTTTGTGTGGCCCAAAGCATAATCTAAACTGGGAAGGGGTACAGGATCATTACCAGAGATGACATCTATATCAGACAATACAATTGCCATGACACACAGTCCTGTCCAGTTGGTAGGTAAATAAGTGAAGGCTAAACTTCCCCCACATACAAACACATGTCCCTTTTTTGGGCAAATAGGGCTACTTTAGTTAAATATTCGATTTCAGCTGGTGAAGGTAACAAATCCAACATCAACAGTGAAGCTAACATTGTGGATGCCTCCCTGCATGCAGGAAGAATTCCCCCTGCAGAGGGTGGCTCTGGCTAATGCCTGCCAGTCCTCAGGAGTAAGCTAATTGTTGGCCACAGTTTCTAAAATGGCTGTGGTATATGGAGCCTTGGTTCTGTATTGGGCAACTGCAGCTTTTAGTTCCTTTAGTACTTTAAAATTGAAACTAGTATAATGGTGCCAAATCTGTCCTTGAGTGCCTGTTGTTTCTGACACCGGAAATACCTCTGCCTTATCTAGATCTATGGGTGGGTCTAAGAGGAGGAAGCTTTTGGGGATAGCACCCCTCACGGGTGGCCTTTGAACACAGTGGGCCTTTGGTCTGGTTATACTTTCATTTTTGGGTTTTCCTGATTTTAATCTTTCTAATTGGATTATGAGGTCTTGGTGCTCTTTCTCTAATTTTATCTGTTCTTTGAGAAGTTCAATTTTACCTTTTAATTCCTTTCTGGGGTCAGAAGCGGATCACGCCAAAGGAGACACGCTAGGATCAGTGCTATATGGTGGAGGGCGCTGAACCTCGGGTGGCCTGTCTCGGCCCTGATACCAAGCGGCTTCCTGGTTTCAATTTCAAGATTCTGTTCCCTTACATGAGGGCACACACCCTTAGGGGGTTCTTTGTCCTTTAAGATGAGTTTTACCTTTTTGTCTCTGTAGTATATTTTCACCCTTTTTTATCACATTAGCAACAACCGGGTCACAGTGTCTCTGGGATAAGATTTCATCAATTAAATTCCAGTGGGAAAAGGCTGTAACTGGGACCTTCTGAGGTCCAAAAGTCTCATAATAATCCTTAGGGGCATCACCAACCCTTTTCTATCACCTCTAATCAATAGTCCCTTCAATAGGGAACCATGGGCAAACTTGTTTAATATATTCAAAATATTGACACAAATCCTTAATTTTAACCTTTACTCCTCGCGCCTTTAATGTTTTGCTCAAACTTTCTACAAATATCTCATGTTCAATTAATGCCTGTCCCATTGCTGAAGGGAAAAAGAAAAGGGGTGCCGTTCACTTACCGAGGTTCAGACGTCTCAGCAGGCAACTGTGGTGTGGGTCTCTTTTACTTTCTGTCTTTCTGGCTCTCTCAGATGGTTCTGTCGCTGAATCCTCCATACCAGGTGCCCCATTCGTTGGGCACCACTTGTCCCAAGCCAGTGGGTCAGTCAACGAAGGTCACCTGGGAGAGGAGCAGGGTATTGAGGAGGGGACAAAGGACAGGAGATGTGAGAAATAGAGACAAGACAGGATTCTGATCAAGTCTCGTTTAATCAGGGGGAGGTGCTGGGTATATATAGTGGAGGCATAGGGAAATGACGTTGGTGGGTAAAAAGGTATGAGTAACTAGGCAACCGGGCTATGACAGGAAGTCCCACCTCCGGGGCATTGCAGGAGACTTATGGAAAATAGGCAAGGTAAGAAGAATTAGGAGCTTAGCTCAGCAGAGGTAGGGGAAGAGGAAGTCAGCGTCACTAATGAGAATTTTATACATCAAAGGCACTCAGGTGACCATTAAGGGATATGTGGCATGGAGTCATGATGTGGCAGATTCTCAGGATTTAGAAAGATTCACTTGCAATAGTATTGGAGGCCTGGAGTTATTTTGCCTCCCACAGGTTATATTGTACACCAGTGGGGTCATTCCTTGTTATTGCAAAATGCTTCCACATCCTTCAACACCCATGGTTCTCTAACTGTGTTGTACAGGTGGGGTCATTTCACAAAAGAATCAGTGTCAGCCACTTGTATGAGCTTGGCTTTGGATCTGGAGGGCCCACATCATGGTCCAGGTTCTATGGCTCCACTGCTTGCTGCCCTGCCCCCTACTGTGCAACACCTTCCATTGACCCAGCACAGCTTCCTTCTAAGCAGAGACTCTGAGGGGCACCACTCCCAGGAGCCTCTGTTTCAGGACTCTACAGCAGATGTTCTTGATTCCCCAGAGACAAGCAAAGTTACCTTAGTTCCAGGACTGCAGGACTGAAAGGCAGAGGCTTACCTCTGAGAGTGCCAGTCTTTTTCCTGCACCTCCTCTTCCTCCTCTTCTGCAGTGGATGCTGAGACCAAATGAAACTTAGTAAGAGGACATGGCTTGATTCTTCTCTCTCTGTCAGATAGGATGCAGCACTCATGAATACTGTGGTACTCATCAGTGAATTAATGATCCTGGGGTTTTTCTTTCATTTTACTCATTTTTAAAATGGATATAAAAGTGTTTTTTGTTGTCCTCCAGTAAGACATATTTCATATGTGAAGTTTACCATGGTGTCTTAATGCCGCTCTTCAAGACTCATTTTTAGAGCATCCTCTCTGCTACCAGGTGGGATTCTGGGTCAGAGGCAGCATTACCCTGGGATTGTGGCCTGAGCTCAAGGCCCAGATGTGCCCAGCACAGAGCAAAGGCTTGGCCCAGAGGCACCTGATAGGAGAAGCGGTGATGCAGCAGCACTCAGGGCATATCCCTCACCAAGGCCCTGTCTCTCATGCATCCAGTTGTCCTCCATGGGGTCCCCTACCCTGGCCAGGAAACCACACCTATGGTCTTAGAGCATGGGATAGTTGTCCTGCTGCTGCTGCTTTCTTCCTCCCATCTGGTCCAGATCTATGACGTTTAATATTTCCTAAATTTTCTCTCTCAGCATTCTCTGTTCTTCATTTGTGAAAATAGAAACTGATAAAAGGAGAAAGAATCATTCCCTTCTTGGCCGGGGAAGAGCTTTACTTACCTTTCTAATGTTTCTCTTCTTCCTGGATGATGATAAGGATGGTTCACGCTGGAGTCAGGGCAGCAACAGAAGGAAAAGCCCCAGTCCACACGCAATGGTGAGGATGATATCCATCGCAAAGGTAGTGGAGCTGGGGTTCAGCCATGCGGCACTAAGGCTTTTCAGAGGATTGAGAAGATTCTCCATCGTCTGAATCGCAGCGCTGCTCTCAGGCAACTGAGCCCTGAGAGTTGTCTCTAGAAATAAGAAGAGTTTCCAGGCCTGCATCACAGAGCTATGAACTCCTCATCACAAAGGGTTCTTGGAGTGGGGCAGGACAGGATGAGGCTCTGCCAGAGCCCTCCCTTCCCCACTCCCCAGGACAGTCCCCTCCTGGGACTTCTGAACCCTTCCTTCTGCCTCCATGTATCCAAACATTGACAGAGAGTCCTTTCTTTTCTCCATCTTCCATTCAGCCCTGGAACGCACTTTAACTATTTTTTACCTTGAGGTCTAGTAGTTATTGAGCCCTGATAAATGTGTCATTCACTTTGTTGTTTCAGCTCAATTTTCAGGAATTTTATACTCTGCAGCTTTGTTATCCTCAACGCCAGCATTCAATTCAGTGCCTTTCTCACATTAGTGTAGCAAAGGTACTTGAATTTCTTATTTTTGTGAATTTTCACTACTGAACTTAAAGCAGAAATTGGAGATAAAATTTACCTGTTTTTATCTTCTGTAAAAGTTTTGAAGCTGCAGTTAGGCCACTCCTCCCACAACCCCATGCTGAGCAATGCAAACCTGTGATTTATCACTGTGTTTCTGGGCTTTTCTCACTCATAAAGGAGACATTTCAAGCAGTTCTGTCTTGGGAATCTTAACTTTGAGGTCTAGTGTTGCGGACCATGACCAGTACAACTAACAAATGGGGATGTAAACAAGCTTCCTAGCATCCAAGCATCCTCAAAAGCACAGGATGTGCTTTTCTCTTCAAAGCTAAGATAAGGTTGGCTGCTGGGATGATTAACCTCCTGTATCACTTATGCATCTCTCTACTTGCTTGACACCCCAAACTGTCTAAAAAAGGTCCACTCCTTGCTTTCTGGCTCAGCTTGATTTTCATCATTTCTAGTGCAAGAGGGGCTGAACGAACACACATTTAGCTCAGCAGCACAAGTGCTTGCATGGCCAGTGCAAGGTCTTGAATTCCATTCCCACTAGTAAAGAAAAAATTATATGGGAAGGTCACCATTAAAGAGTCCTTGTGAAAATTCCTTCTCGTATCTCAGAAATTCCACAATATACTGTGTTAAACTTTTGCAGAGGGACTCTAAATTGATAAAGCTAATCATTCAAAATGCATAATTGGATGCCCACCAGACAGCTCAGTGGTGAATGCACCCTCTGAGGCAGAATCAGGGGCCGGGAATTCGATCCCCAGCCGACCTTGCTGGCTCTGCTCCTGGGGCGCGCTGAGATGGTGAATGGACTGGGCTGGTGACCAGCCCCTGCAATCCCAGCACTTGGGAGGCTGAAAACGTGAAGGAGCACTACAAGTCCAGACTGCATAGTGAGACTTTGTAGACTCTGAACTTAATATTTTTTTTAAAAAATTTTAAAAACTGAATAATTTTGAGCATGAAATTACTGTCATATCTTGAACTCCCAGGAATGTTTTCATGTGTTAGCACTATAACTCTGTATTTATTAAATCTTAAACTGCTCATAGACCTTGTACTATTATGCATACACACAGGCACACACACACACACACACACACACACACACACACACATCTCATATTCCTTCACAAACCAGGATTTTTTTTAAGGGATAAAAGTGTAAAACAGATGTGGGCCATGTGTAAATATCAGAGACATTCCATGTAAGAATCAGCAGGTAAAGGATGAGGATAGTTGACAGAGACACCAACAGAAAAAATGTTTAGGAACAGTAAGAGCAGTAAGGTGTGACCTACAAAAAAGTTGTGTAAGAAAAGGCTGCAATAACATCCAGTGTATTTGATCATAATCCAGTCAGAGTCACAGGAGAGTATAAGCAAATGAAGAGAGAAAGCAAAGAATCATGCAGACTTCAAGACAGATGCTAAGTGTGGAAATATTTGAAAGAAAATAGAACTTTAGTCCATCCAGTGACCAAGAAGAGTATCCCAAGTATTTAAATACTAATGGAGAGAATTGAAGAATGTGTGATTAACTCTTGAGAAATATGTACATTTAAATGCTTAGATTAGCGTTCTTTTGAGGAAGGTATTGATTTTTCTCAAATGAACAAGGAAGAAGAGATGAAGGGAAGGATGAGAAAGAGTTGTGGAAAAGAATATAAACAAATTTAAGAAGTAGGTCAGTAGAATAATCTCTTGCCTGGCAAATGAAAGGGCATGAGTTCAATTCACAGATCCTCCAAAAAAATAAATCAGTAAAAAACTAGCAAAATAGAGCTTTTACAAATGAGAAGGAAAACAAGATTTG
>NW_004525036.1:32803-34938 GCF_000260255.1 Octodon degus
GGGGAAATTCACATTGTAAATGAAGCGTGCCATGAATGCCTGTCACAGCAGATGGCCATTTCTAGGAGGGCCTAATAACCAGACATCTTACTTTGCATAACTCATGCTTATTAACTGAAGGCTGTGCAATGTAAAGGAAGTTCCATGGTGAAGGGACTATGCACAAAGTAACACCATTTTCTGCTTTCCAAGAGGTGTTTTCCCCAGAGGGTTGGAACTGAGAAACAAATTCATGTTATGTGAAGTCTTCATGAAACCCTAAATCTGAATCGTGGAGTTCGTTATGAGTGTGCTACACAGAGCTCCAGGAGCCTATTTTCAGAATAATGAGTTAAAGCAACTAACATCAGTGTAATTGGCTTTTCCTGACCCCACCACAACATTTCCCCTTTTACACTGCAGTCACTGAACGCTGCTGTATTGCATTGGTAGCATTCCTTTCTGCTGGACAGCACTGGCCAGACTATCAAGCTGTGCCTCTGAGGACAGAGACAGCCTGCTCGGTGCACAGGGTCTCAGGAGCCTCATTTGATCCAGGAGCTCTGCAGAGAGCCCACAAACCCAGGGAACACAGGACACCTACCCAATGGTGCTGCGTTGTGCACATGCCCTTCACCACGGGACGTTCCAATTTGGGGAACAACCTCTTGCATGACTGCTTGGAATGTTTTAGGAAGGCACAGACAATTCGGGGTTGGTAGAATATATTATTTAGGAAGAGCAAGTGACACAGAGTAAAATCTGCTTTTGCACCTAGCTCCCCTCTCTCAAATACTTCTGTCTTGAGGAATTTGCCTCCAGGAATATCAGCCTTTGGTTTTTAGTAGCAGGTTAATAACATGCACAGTGGTGCTGCAGATGCAGTGAATGGGGATGGACCAGAGTTGGGTACTGAGGAGAACAGCTCACTCCTACAGACATTTCTAAAAATAACAACAAAAGCGAGTACTCTCAGCCTCCTGACCCTTTGTCATCCCTTGAGCAAACTGGGTTCCCGCTGTGCTCCGTGAGCACCAATGAACAGGTCTACTTCAGCCCTTGGTGTCAGGAGGGGCAGTAGAGCACCTGACACTGCTCCCCAGTCCCGCGTATGCAGGCTGCAGGCAGTCAGGCACCATGCTCTGATCCTGGCCCCTATTCAGAGCATGGTGCCTATGCATTCCTAACCAACCCCCAGGGGCCAGGAAGGGTGGGGCTGCGTCTGCGGCTGGGTCAGGGCTGAAGGCAAGGCCAGGCTGGAACTGCACATGCGCAGTGACTTCTGAGATGTTACCCACAGTGCTGCGAGGTGGGCCTGGACGTTAAGAGCTTACTGGTTCGCAGCGTGCTGCCTTCTGTACAGTCCTTCTTCCTCAGGATATTCACAGGAGGGTGAAATGAATTTACAGGCATAAGTGATAGTATTCCAAGGCTAAAGCGATTTGCTCTTGTATCCTGTTAGGGAACCAAAAAAAAGCTGTACTCTGATTTTACAGTTGGAGAAACGCAAGTCTGAGTGGGTATTAGAAAAATTAAGGGAATTTCCTGCTACATCTTTAGAGTCACGTTTGGTTTTGTTTTGAATGGATGTACTCTAAATGCCATGCCCCATAGACCACACGTTTAATCCCACAGTTCTGAGAGGCTGAGGCAGGATTGCAGTTGTAGCGTAATCTGGGTCACTTAGTGATTTAAGAGCTCTGTTTCAAGATAAAATGTTTTAAAAGACCCGGAAATGTAGCTTAGTAGAAAAACCCTGCATTCAGTCTTCAGTACTACAAACCCACAAACAAAACCGTAAAAAGATATATACTGAAATATTTACTATTATATACTTGTAATTTAAGGTAGAAATTTGAAATAATTCAACAAAACAGGGTAAATATGATCAAAGTGAACACTGTTAAATATGTTATTTAACACTAATCTGACTCCCACTTTATGATTTTCCACTATATTGTGTCGTAAATACACACACAGCAGATTTCCTTGTGATACTTCAGGGGATAGGAATGTTGGGAGCTAGTATCCCTCCAAAATTGTGCCATTAAATCCAGAGCTGTCACAAGTCAAGTTAAATCAAAATGTCTCTTTAGGAAAAAGGAAAAATATAGAAAACCTAAAAGAGTAATATCTGTGATCTACTGAGTTTATCT
>NW_004525036.1:35620-39480 GCF_000260255.1 Octodon degus
ATTGTAAGTTCACAGGTGACATACCATTCACTGTGTTGTACCATACTCTAGGTTTTATAACACCTAATACTCATAATGCTGTACAATGGTGTAGTTTCCTGTGGTATGTTGAGGTAATAAGTCACCATGACTGCATCACACATTTGCTTCACATCCTTAAAGTCCCCTGTGCTCTACCGATTCACCCTCTACCTACCTCCTCACAATCACTTTTTTTAACCATCTAGTTTCTTTTCCAGAATGTCATGTAATGGGACAGTTGGGCCTGTGCAGTACGTATCCCGTGGTGACTTCATCGCTTTCCATTGCTTTCATGACTTGATAGCTCACTTACAGTAATCTCAGCACATCCCAGTGTGGGCATATGGCACTGTTTATCCACTCCCGCATTGAACTACATCTTTAGTGCTCCCCAATGTTTGAAATTCTATGTAAACTGCTATAAATGTGTACACAGGCTTTTAGATTTACTCTATTTTCAAAAACTTGGGTGAATATCAAGGCAAAAAATTACTGGATTTTACAGAGCAGTGATTAGCTGTACTTCAATTAAGTGCTGAGCTGAGCCCGAAAGTGCCAGTATTTTGTATTATGATGAGCAAGGACCAAGCTTTCTTTGCCAGCCCTTGGTACCTTCAGTGTTTAACATTTTATTTGTTTCACTATGAATTTCTCATAATTTTTAATCCATATTAACATGTGATTCCAGTTTTACATCATTTCGTTTCATCTTAACAGTTTCTGTGCTGGCAATGTTTGTGTCATCTGTTTCATACACTTTAATTGGGTCATTCTTGTACTGTTGAATTTGAAGTTTCATTTTTTTTGAATTAGTATTCCTCTGGTATGTGGTTCATGTGTGTTTTTTATCTCTGGCTTCTCTTTTCAGTCTCTTGATGATCTCACCTAGACAAATTCTTAATCCCATGCAATCAAACTGATCAGTTTGTTTTTTGTGTACAGGATGACAGTGGGATTTCAAAGTTGCCTGCATGCCTGCCTGCAGCCTGGCCTCCTGCTTTTCCTCTCTGTCTTGGGCCTTCCCATGGAGCTACAGTCCAGGCTTTATTTTCTTATTTTTTAAGGGAAGGGTCTACAGGGTATTCAGGGTCTCACTACTAGATCGAACTCATACTGTTCTTCCTGTTTACAGTAACCCAAGTCCTGGGATTACAGGCACTTGCCACCAAACCCAGTGTCAGTGGCCACATCTGCATACCCCGGAGGCAAGGTAGGCTTGGCATGCCCCAGGATTGAACTCCTGGCCCCGCACCTGCTTGCAGGCACTTTAATCCAGTGAGCTATTTCAGCCCATGCCTCAGAACAGTTCCATTTTCAGGTGGCATTTTCTCCATTCGCTAAATTCCCAGCATGCTCTACAACATCCTTTCCTCCTTCCTTCATATCCCTGATAGTGCTGGGTTATAGGTTTATGGCACTGAACCCTCACACCTGTGTTTGTTGATTGTCTAATTATAGTAACAGTACTAGGCAATGGGAGTTGAGTTAAATTGTTCCATCTTATTCAGGCAGAACAAGGTTTCAGACATCTTATTTGAATGCATGGGTATAGAGATGACCTGCCTAACCCATTGTATCAGTTTTGTTTCATTTTGTCTGTGTTTTATTTTTGTATTTTAGGGAAGGGTCTACAGGATGTTCAGGATCTCACTACTAGATTGGACTCATAGTGACCCGCCCTTGATAGCCTCCCAAGTCCTGGGATTACAGGTACCCACTACCAGGCTCAGTCTCAATAGCTGTCTCAGCGGGCCCTGGGGGCAGGGCCTGCATGGCAGACCTGGGGATCGAACCCCTCAGTTTCTTTTAAGAGAATAAAAAATAGAGAAAAAAACATTAGAAACAATACCTAATTTCTGTAAACAAAACAATAGAAATTGAACAATGATTGTTATATAGCACAATGTTGCCTTCAATTTAGTAGAATAGTAGATACAAATATCCAAAATTGTTTTAAAAATTTTAAGAAATTTAAAAAGTTAAAATAAGCATTAACTACTTGTTTTGGTTTTGTTTTGCACAGCCATTGGGCTTTGGGGGAATGCAGCCTTTTGCACTTTTGCAGTTTCCAGAGCCCCAGCACTGAGCCCCAACACGAGGAGCTGAGGAGCACTGAGGGAAGTCTTGCAGGCCTCCTGGGAAGCAGTGCACAGAACAGGCTCCTCTTGCAGTGCGAACTTACCTGGATGTTCAAGTTTCTCCATCCAGCCCAGACATTTCTGTCCTGGTGAGTCCATGTGTGAACATCTATGAGTGCATGCTTTGGGCACTGTGACTGCCTTCCTTGGCCAGTCTTCTTCTGAACACCAGGGATCAGAAGAGTAGGGTGTTTTCGATGTGTTTGTATCTCAACCTGTAGTGTGTCATGGGATGTTGCACGTTCCTTCTGGCTGGGCCTAAAGGACACAATTAGATGAGGAGAAGCATCTTTAGGTTGCCTAACAGAAGGAAGTGCCTGTGCGTTATCCCCAGAGCTCTAGATCTAGTGCACGCAGCAATGGGGTGAGTTGATGTGAAAAGAGGGATTAAGATCTATTCTTGGAGGAATGTTTCTCTCAGACTGGTTAATTTTATCAAGTGAGTTCCCCACAAGTTCTGTTGTTGTTGTCAGTTAAGGAACTAGGGAACCAAACTGTTATGTTCATTTTTTTAAAAAATGCATTTCAGAGTCATTCTTTGAACATTCTTGTGTCATTTCTAGAGGTTGAAGTTGCACTCTGTAGAGCAGAGAAGAAAAGTTGATCTGTGCTTGGTTCTTTAGGCAAGATTTCATCTTAAATTTAACTGTTGTAAAGTTTAAACAGAAAATGAATGTTCCTACCATTATATTTTTCATTTAATGATTTATCTACTCTTTACATTTTAAGGAAAATTTTAATAGATATGTGTACATAGATCATCAAAAGTAGTAGTAGTTACTTATATTTGTAGAATGGTTGATACTCTATCCATTATCTTATACTTTAGACTTCAAAGTGCTGAAAAGGGAATTTTAAGGCTTTTATAGGTTTCTAGAATACAGAAAATTTGTCTTTTCAGTTTCAATGATATTAATTCCTGAGACTCAAAAGTCAGCCTTTATTATATATTTTTAAAATTTTATTCTCAAAAAAACCTCAGATTTAAAAAAAAACTAATAGAAGGCAAATCATGATTAATATTGTATATTGTCACCAAAGTAGTTACTCAGTGTACTATGTACAGGCATGAAAAATTGTCCATACAGTATTACCACAGAGCTTTGTTTTCAGTGAATTAAGAGACATTAAAGGTATAGCTATCTTAACTACCTTGTATAAGAATATTTCTCTGTTTCCCTTTCTTTTTTGTCTGTTCTCCACCCCTTTTGTTTCCTTTTGAACAGTCTCTTCCCATTTGTCACTATCAATTGTACAGCTGGGGCACACTTACGCAGTGGCAGACCTGTAGGCATATCACAAGAAAGCCAGAAATCAGTTCATAGTGCGTGACCGAGCTCTTGCTCCCTGTCACCCAGCCAGTTGTGACCAGGTAGGCCAGGAGGTTCCCTGTTAACACAGTGTGAGTCAAGCTGACTGTGCCCAGATGGTGTTTTAAAAATATCCAAGGCTTTCAACTTGCTTCAAGGGCTTCAAAATCATCATGGTTGGGGAAGACAGGCCCAGTCAAGGACTCTTTCAACTCTGCCTCCTCTTCTCAGACACCCCCACCCCACCAGAATATTCTGTGCAAAACTGCCAGACAATATATGTGACATCATTCTTGTATTCCATGCAACCAATCATTTAATAACCTGCTCTCAGCAATGATTAACAAATGATATTTGCACTGGATTGAAACCAGACTCTGGGCTGGTGATT
>NW_004525036.1:46201-48257 GCF_000260255.1 Octodon degus
GCCTTTGGCGTCTGAGCTGCCTGGTTCTCCTGTAGCTCATGTCTACAGTTTAAAACTAGATAACAATGACTTTCTTAATGCAAACAAAATCTGACCACTTTGCTTTTACAGTATTGTTCTAGTAAAATAGTCTCACAATTGATACTTCCTCTGCATTCCATTTTGGCTCTGGGTGGCACATAAGCCACACACTTGCAGAAAAATATTAAACAACTCTTTTTCAGTGTATTAGTCAAATGTCTTCCCTTGCACACTCTTGCACTCCAAAGGAGTAAGAGACTTTGACTTTGAAATTCCCATCTGGAATGCAAAAAGAGAGTTTTGGATGTCACTACCTTACCTCTAATTGATCACCCCTCAAGGCACTCCATGAGTAGACCACTCTGGAGCAAGTGTATGCCCTTGGAGAGATGGGAGACAAGATCTGACCATCCTATTCACCCTTGAACTGGCATGTAACTTTTGTCTCCCGAGAATCTCACGAACCAAGAAAACCATGCACTTATTCCTATTGAATATTTGTACAGTAATTGAATATTTGTTACTATGTCACAATTAGTCTGATGACAGTAATGCCTACATAAGGAAGCATAACTATTCCATAATAGTTGGAAGCAGAGCACATTCTCTACTGGGCTGCAAAACAGATCAACTTTGGAGATAGACAAAAGATATAACTGACTTGAAGAACTTTGCTTTGAGCTCTAGGGCAAAGAATCTCCAAGACCCTTTTGTTCTTCCATCTAGTTACCAGGGCAACCTTTCTTTGACGGACTAGGTTATATTGAATCTTTGGAGCTCATAGGTTAAATTTATATTCATCATCTAGCAATCGCATTTTACATATTGGCAAAAAAACACATTACTTTCAGGCTGACAAAAATTTTTCCTACTCTTAATTAAAATGTAAAGCATAAATGTAAATTATCCCTGATAACTGCTGTAGGATGTAAACTATTACAGGCTGCTTCAGCCTAATTGCTTAAGGAGTGACTCATTAATTTCTTCCACCAAAAACTCAGGTAGAATTCCTAGTTTACTAGCAGAAAGAGAGAAAAAAAGTACAATAGAAAAGTGGAGATCTTTTAGTGGTCCAGAGCCAGTTTCCACCAAAGAACCTTTTGGTATGGCCATGACCCCTCAGGTCTTCTTAGTTTCTATTGGCCTGCATAATCAGAGCTCAATCTCCAGCAGTTCCTCTGGTCAACATTCCATCAGCCACGAGCTTCAGTGGGGATTCACCATAGAATGGCTGGGGAAAGCCATCCTGTGCTTCAAAGAGTGGCAGCTGCTTTATGAACATTTACCAGCTGGTGGAGTAACCACTGTCAAAGTTCTACAAGGGATAGTTAACCTGAACAAGATTACCTAATGCTTTATAGTAAAAATTTTAAAGTCTACATCTTATCTCTCACACACCTAAATGATAACTAGACCTAGGAGAAAAGGTTTGAAATCCTCCCTCACACTAAATGTGTTTTGGACCCATAATGTGTGCTCCTTTTGGATATACCTTCTTCTGGTGCCACCCAGGAGTTGGTTCTGTTCACTGTGTCACAGGTTTAGCCACCCAGAAGTTGGTTCTGTTCACTGTGTCACATGTCCTGCCTAGTATACAATTAAAAAATAAATGGTACAGAGAACCTGCAAATGACACAGGGAACTAAATGATCTCCCAATCTAAAAGGCACCTGTGTCGAGTTCTTGTCCTCTAAAACAGAGGAATGAATTTTAGGAATAAATGGAGGTTTTGAGTGGAATATATTTATTGGGGAAAAGAAAGTTCCTGTCTGAGAGAGGGACAGGAGCGGGCCCGAGTGAGCTGTTCTTAGGAAGCTGTCTCTTCCAGGACTTTTATATAGGAAAACCATGTGGTGAGGCGGGCGTAAGGTGGTGAAGACAGGAGAACTGGCTTAGGTGGACATGAGGTGAGACAACACTGGTTAACCAATAAGATTGCAAGCACCATCACTCAGGTAAAATTGATTCAATCCAGTACTAAATGGGGAAGCGAGTCACATAGCAAGCAGGCATGAATAAGGGACAGGGTTTCTTC
>NW_004525036.1:49395-56199 GCF_000260255.1 Octodon degus
GGATCCCCTTTGAGTAGAAATGGAGCCAGTTCTTCTGGGGTCTGCCCTCCTGGCACAGTGAATTCTTGGTGGAAGGGGCCCACATGTCTTGGAATCCTTCTCTGCAGCCTCCCCCTTCTTTATTTAACAAAATTGCAAACGTTTGCCCAGATGAAGTGGAAAATAAAATGTCCTCACAACCCTGTCCTCTCCTGACCCCCAAACGACCTCCTTGTTTCAGTCCACCACCTAATCTCAGCCCACTCCATTGGGTCAGGTTCAGTCTCAGGCCCATCGCCTAGCTTTTCCCCTACACCTCTTACCATGTTATCTTCCCCATGTTATGGACTGTAGCAGTTTGGCCTACACCCCAAGATAATCCACAACAGCTCAGCACAACTGAAATTCCACATGCAGGAAGGTCCTTAAGATCAAAGGCCCACACTCAGTTGTTTTCGCAATCAATGGCCCTAAGCTATCAGGAAGACTACAGTCCTCTAACTCCAAACCTTTCCCAGGACCACTGGACCTCCACCAGCCCTCCTCAGGCTTTTTTTTCAGTTCAGAGCAATGGAAAACCTAGAGCAGCATATTAAAAAGTTGGTCATTCAATGCCAGCGCAACCTGCCACGCAGGATCCAAGAATGTAGGGAAGTCACAAAGCCTCAGAATGCCATAGCTCACTCAAGTCAGACAGAGGATGAACCTGGTCCTTTAGCATGTTCATCCATGTCTGCTGGTGGCTGCAGCAAGGAAGTGTAGGAGGTGAAGTTCCAGTGAGAAAAGGACAGAAATGTGGAGCAAATTCCAGAGAAAGTCCCCCCAAATACATCTAGACCCTTGGAAAACTTTTCAGGGAAGTTTCTGGGGGCAACATCTGCAGAGTCTAAAAGAAAAATCAAAAGATCTACAGGAAATCCCCAAAATCACCTAGAATGTGTCCTGAGAACACATTTGTGTGCAAAGTCCTAGCAGACCCAGGAGGGATGGATGCCTCTGAGAGTGCACCGGTCCTGGCTTTCTTTCCAATGGAGCTTTGTTCACCCAGGTGAACACCAAAAATCTAACCTCCCTCAAGAGTCAGAGTCCTTGCAGGGCACCTTCCAGAAACTCCACTATCTTAACCCATGTTCACTGAAGACCCTGGCAGTGCATGTTACAAGGGTTCGGGTGAGACACAAATGGCATCTCCCCCTCAAGCTCCTTAGGGCCATAAATGTCTTCAAAGTGAAAATATCTTCACCCTCATCTCTTCCTCAATATTCATGTTTCTCCTCAGCCTCAGGCATGTCTTCAGGTGACTGCAGCACCAAGTTTGCCAAGTTCCTGAAAATAGCACATCCAGCAGGTCCAATAGAGGAGGTGACACCCAATGAGTCTGTCCCTACACTAGGCAGACTCCTTCTCTCCTCAGCCATGTAGAAGGAGACTGAGAGGGCTCTAAAGGGGTCCCAACTGATGATGCCCAGGGCCCATTAAAGGCCCCTTCAGCTGGACAGGGCAGCAGAAAGCCTTCCCAGCCACTGATGCACAGTCTCCCCAGCATGACGTGCTAGAACAGAAGCATCCTGAGTACAAGCAGAGGCAGCCTAGAAGTTTCTGCTGTGCCTGCAGCATATATTGTCCAAAACAGAGCAGAGCCAGGTCCTCAGCCTGGCATCAGGGATGAATTTCAAAATACAGTGAAGGTAAAGTTAATGAACCAGGCCCAAGTCTGCATTCCTGATTTGGGCCTTCTAGACTCTTCTATTGATTCTATCCAAGCTTCAGACAATATATCCTCTCTGGCATCCCAGTGCCATCTCCACAGCCAGACTCTTAAGGACATGATAGCTTCACAGAAGTTAGGTGACCTAATAGCAGACAGTGAAAAGATCCTTGGGCAACAGAAGCTCAGGATCCCAACACATCAGCACCCACAGAGGATGGAAAAGACATGGGCCCCAAATGACAAGGGTGACGCCATTAGGAGACACATTCTGAAAATGCTTGAAAGCAAGGGAACCTCCACGCCCAGCCAGGCTGGAATGGAAACCCACTGAGCCGCTTCCACTGAAGAAACCAGTTCTTAAGGAAGGCGTCTACCAAAGAAGCATGAAGACTTTTCTAGTGTGGAATTTTCCAAAGTGAAAGACCAATAGCCCAGAAGAACCCCAGGGAAAAGACAAGACTGCATCCTCCTCTTCTCAGAGCCAGAGATTGGAGAAAGGCAGCCTAAGTGTGGGCTGCAACAATGCTGAAGCTCAATGACTCATCCAAAATTCTGCACCAATGCAGAAAGCCAACCAGGGAGTTCTGCATGAACTTCATGACTTGGAGCTAAATCAGCCCAAAGAAGAGAAGGATGAAACCTCAGTATCCTGCATTTTCTGCAGCCACCATCTTTCTGGACCTTTAGAGCACAGGAGAAACCTGGGCTATGCAGCCACACCCAGAGGCCACAGCTATCTTATCAGTGAGAGGCACACAAGCAACAAAGGGTCCTTCCATACTGGAGAGGTCATCAATGAAGCAGGCCATAAGCATTCCCTTGGGACTGTGGGAATGGTGCTCTCCAGCTGGCCTGTGTTTCCAAGCAACATCTCACAGCAGGGTCCAACTGTGCTCAGGGCATGAGGGTACCACCACTGCCCGAGGCACCGACCCCTTCAGGGAGGTGTCCTGTCTGGTCAGCTAGAAAATTTCTCTCCATTCTTTCCTGCTAGGAAAAACAACATCTCCAAGAAAAGAATTAATTTTTTTTAAGGAAAAAAAATTCTTATTACCCATCCATGAAAATTACCATGGCCCAATAAACCTAGTTTTCCTCCCACGGGGGTAATGACTTCTGTCTTCTCTGTTCTTGGTGATAACTATGGCATCTACAGGGGAAGGCATGTGGTGCAGCATGACAGAGAGGTGTAAACCCACTCTTAACCCTGAGTTCCTCCAGGGATCCTCAAGTTTCTCTAATACTATCATCATGTGAGGAACAAATTGGAAGTCTCACAGCTGAAAGAAACAAGGTGATCTACCACAAAATCTGGCTCAACCATTTTCCTATGGCTCCCATTACCTTAAGGGAATTGTAAGGATTGGGAGCAGTGAGATTTTAGGCTAAAAGTACCCCCACTGACTCCAGCAAAGATAGAGCCTATGGCCACACCTGTCCTAAAATGGGTGGCAGTGGGCAGGGATGAAACTGGGCCCTGAGGTCTGAGGCCATAAAAACTTTGTCCTTAATCTTTTCCTGGGGAATAGATGATATCTGCCTCTGGAAAGCTCCTCCACTTCCTGGTCAGGGCATTCAGAGATCCTGCTACAGGGACTTGGTACTGCACACATTGTAGAGCACTGGCGAGGACAGAAAATCCATCACTGTGTAGGCAACCTGGTGGGGAGTTGACAGTGAGCCTTTTGAGGGTGACATCCAATCCTGCCCAAATTAAGCAATGAATGGCCTGGTTCACTCATCCCCTACCTTGGTCTACCTCACATATCTCTCACTTCTGTCCTACAGTTCTGGGTTGTAGTGACAGAAAATAGTGTGTGTATAAAATTACATATAAGATCCATGGACCCAGTGTGGGATGTGGGAGAAGCAGTAAGATTAGAATCCAGACAGGAGGCACAGGGTGTGAGGACACTGAATGGGACAGGGCTGAGGAATGCCTGAGATTGGTCTTCCATTGGTGACACAGAAGACAGGACACTATAGGGGTCAAGAGGCTCATCCTGGCAGCACTCAAGTTTCCCAACTGTACAGATTCCACATCATATACCTGGAGAAGCCACCTTTAGTGCAGTGGCAAATGGAAACACGGAGACAACACGCAGATGTGTGCATTGATGGGCACTGGTCAGGATGATTCCCAAAATATTAGGCCCTGACGTTGGGTGATCTAGGGCTTGTAAGGGGTAAAGCAGGAAGCCCAGAGGCAGAATGGATTGCAAACTGGGGACTGAATTACACAACGTGCAAGAGGAGCAGTTGGACCTGGAACAGGAACTATATTACCTGAGCAACTGATAACCTCATGTATACTGGGTGGAGGGACCATTTTCTATTACATTAGCTCCCACAGAAAAAGCCAGAATTCTTAGGGAGAAGGAAAACTGGGATCCTACTTTATTTAATATATTTGATAAGTTCCTCTGTATCAACCTCTCCAATGCTAGAGGAGAACAGCTCAGGCAGGGGAACTTGATACATGAGTTGCAGTTTGGTAACCTTTATTTTTGTTATTGTTGTGTTGGTTGATTAGTTTTCATTACAAGGAAACAAATTCAGGAACTCATGATGACTGCTCCTCGGTGTGTGGGATGTAGAAGGGTCAAGAGGCTGTCCTGGGTCACACTGAAAATTTGGCAAGACTGCCAGCCTTTCCTTACTCCAGAGACCACAGAAAAAAGAAAAAGAGGCATCATAGTAGGTGTTGACACACAGGAGGGTTGGAGGTGACTTGGACAAATGTCGAGAGGCAGGGGCCAGCCCAGGAAGTATCTGCTCTGCTCTCACTCTGCTTCTAACATGGGTTTCCCTTCCTCTGGGTCAGTGTCCTTATGGAAAGGCAAGGAGAAGAGCAACCACTTCTCCAGAGGGCATTTTCTATGCTTGGTGACACACAGCCACAGATCCAACAGGCTCGTCCCTGGGTTGGGACTGAAGCAGGCAAGGGGAACAGCCATCAGAGAAGACCTAGTCATAAGAGAAGAGCCAGGACCTAAAGGTGGGGCTGGATACTGAGCCAGAGAGTGGCCCATCCCTTGGAAGCTGAAAAGAAAGTGACACACACTGGGGGTCCCTGACCTCAGGCTGAGCTATGAGGTCATGACCACTGTTGGGTTCTGAGGACACCATGAGCAATGTTCTGTCATGTGGAGGACCTGGACATCGACACTGTGCCCCTGCCAGGAAAAGTGCCACGAGCTTGCTAAGTAATAGACGAGGCAGAACACACAGAGGAGGATGGTCTTTTTTCCTTCTGTGCTCAGTCTCTACAAGATGCAGTGAAGCCAGCAGTGTAGACATCCAGATACCTCTCAGAACACCTCCTAAGAGAAAGAGACAGCACACAGAGATGTCTCTCTGTTCCATGAGAGAGCATTTTGTACACTGAAACCTCCCTCAGAGATTTCCCACAGGAAATTCACATGATGTAATTCCTCCTGTTGCCACTCAGAGAAGCTTCACAGTGATTCCTGAATAGCTGCCACAAGTAAGACCATGCAGGGCGCCTACACATACCTTCCACAGAGCCCTCGCTCACAGACCCCTCAGGGACACCCTGTGCCGCTACAGTCCCTGACACTGAACCTTCCACTGAGTTTTCACCTGGGGCCCTTTCACAGAGACCTGACAGGGAGATGTCCCACCAAGACCTCTCCCAGATACCTATGTAGAAGCCACAGAGAGAAGTCCCTGGCCCCCCTATGTAGACCTTGCAGACCCCACACAGAAGCTTCCCAGAAGACCCCACAGAGCTCAAATGGAAACCTCACAGGGAGTCTTCACGGAGACTTCACTTGAGCTTCTCCTCAGAAAAAAAGGCACAAAGAGCTCCTGCAGGTGGCTTTCACACCCTCTTTAGGAGCCTGATCAGACACCTTGTTAGGTCTTTCCTCAATGAGATGGAACCAGTGAGCAAGCTTGCAGCCCAGGCAGAATTATCATGAGATGTCCCTCTGAGGATCCCAAGATGCTGTCCACCTCACACCAGATCACCTTCTGCACCAGAGAAAATGGTCACAAGGGTTTATCTTTTGTAATGACTTTTCCTCTGAAATAGAAAATAATCCTTTCTGAAATCTTTTCTCTCACCGAGTTTCATTAGTCTGAACTCTCACACACAAGTGCAGAGAATGACAGAATTCAAACATGGGTAAATTATTGCCAACTCTCTATTAAATTAAGCAGCTAATTTCTTGAGTTTGTTAGCACTGAGCCAAATTACATCAACGTCACATTCCTTGTTTCACTGAGAGATAACTCTGCATATGAAATGATCTGCTGCTTTTCTTTAGATATATAATAAAGACCCTCAGGAAATGTACCCTACATAGAAAACAAACCAGCCAAGAGGGAAATAAGGTCACGTTGGCTTTCTGGGTGTGTGAGGTTAAATTTCCTGAAGAAGGAGCATTGACTGGTTATATAACACACACATTCGTTTTAGGAGTAAGACCTTTTTTTTTGGTAGAGTCAAATGAAGGACCTTGTACTTGCTAGGCAGGTGCTGCACTGTTGAGCTACATCCCCAGCTTAGGAGTATTTCTTTTGACTAATTGTTTTCACTTTATGAGTTTAATTATATAACGTGTACTTCACAGGGAAGTAAAGTAAAAATAACTAAAGTATTGACTTTTTGATGTATTGAATATTTAAACATCAATCTTTTCAACATCGACTGTTAATAAAATTTAAAGGTAACAGAGTAAATTCCTATATGAATTACAATGAAAATACAAATAAAAGTCTACACCATAAATAATTCTCACTTCAATTGGGACATGTAAGCCAGTCTTCATATGTAGAAATAGCATGTTTCATATAGAAGTACTACTTATACCAACAGGACTTGTGTTTTGTTCTCCTGTCTGTTTGGAGGCCATACATGCTCTCTTACTGGTCTTGCTGCTTTGTTAGGAAATTCTTGTGATGTTTCACCTATCTCTTCATTGATCTGCCCTAGAAATCTTTTACAGAGATTTTTGGGCAGGTATATATTATTATTCCTCTGACATAATTGATCTTTTATTGATTCCAATTGAAATTCTCTAATAAAAGCTTTCTATGTTATCTTATGCTTGTTATTTTTCTGCAAACTTGATGCTGTTTATAGCTGA
>NW_004525036.1:56770-58299 GCF_000260255.1 Octodon degus
GAGAAAAATATATAGGGTCTCAGGGGAGTGAATGGTTAAGATGCAGGGCAGAAGCACACAAGTAATCTATGGTCAAACAATCTGCAGGCTTTGTGAGCATAAATAATTAAACTATGGGGGCAAAGAGGATGCAGTTTCTGTGAGGAATGAAGGGTCAAACTAGGGGGCAAAAGCAAACAGGCTCTGTGAGAATAGACTCAAGAAATTTAGACAATATAAAATACATTATGTCTGACCATTAACCTTCTCATTTCCTCAAGAAAAACTGCTTAGCCTTGAGACAGAACCTGGCCCAAACTGCATTATCTCCTGCTTTTTCTCTTACACTGATACTGTAAATAAAAGCCAGAATTCTGAGGTAGGTAGCTGTTTTCTTCTCCCAAAGTCTCCCTGATTCCCTGCCAAGCCTCTCTCTAGGTAAAACTAAACTTTGTCTTTGAATAATCTTTCCTCCTCTATGCCACCTCAGGCATTCACTCTGCTAATAAACAGCGATCATGAAATGAACAACTTGAAATATTCATCAATTTACCTATTTTAGAATGGAATACTTCTGAATATTTTAAGGACTGCAAAGGTCAGTGAAACATTTTCAAATGGATGTGTTCAAACTATACCAATAGTATCCAAGGAATGAAGTCTTCCAGTAAGAATACAGAAAACAGAAATTCTCCAGTGAATTTATAAAAAGACATACCTTTGCAAATCACCAACAATATGAAGATGTAAGGTGAAATGGGACTATTGTGTCCACAACACAGTTAAATTTTCATTCTCACAAGAATAATGTCTCCCGATTCCTACCACACACATCCACTAGTCACATCGCATCAATGTTAGCTGTAAGTCAGCCTGACAAACCTAAGGAAGTGGTGCTGCAAGGCATTCCTGGAGTGTGACAACAGCAGCTGCATTTGTCACATGCTCAGAAGAATGTCGCTGTGTGTAAGGGTTAGCTCCCAGCAGTTGTTGTCATGAAATTGTTACTCACTTGGGTCTGCCAGTGAATGGGAAGTCTGATGGCTTGGATAGCAGGTACATGGAGACTTGGAGAATAGCTAGGGGTACACTTAGTGCCCCATGGCCTCACTGGAGAGGCCTGCATCAGGACTTCTTTCCTCAACCGAGTTACAAATGTGGATTTTATTTCAAATATTTCTATTTTTGTATTATGTAGCACACTAGATGTGTACACTGTAAAGAACAGTCCCTGCCCTCTGGCATAACACCATAGGCAAAAGTAGGAGCATTATTTAGTTCTACTAAGGCCATGAAACATATTTAAAAGAAATGGCATATACTGTAGACACCCAAGGTCTTCACATTGTTAATGATACACCACTCAAGAACATTTTGACCATTTGTTGGTCATAATGAAGAGTATGTTAATTAGTATTCGCTAATTCTTTTCTTATGTAATTTTAGTTTTTGAAATGAAGGTGATCTTTAATTTTTCTTCTTTAGTGTCTACTTATATTACGTTAAGGGCTGGGGAGACAGCTCAGCAGCATATTTCCCTGCTGCGCAAG
>NW_004525036.1:59717-60889 GCF_000260255.1 Octodon degus
CTCCTCAACTAAGAATGTGTTTTAAGCCCAGCCAAAAAGAGCCTGCATCACCCCATGACCCACTCCAGGTTGAGATACAAACACATCGGTAACACCCTACTCTCCCCATTCCCTGATGCTCAGAGGAAGACTGCCAAAAGAAGGCAGTCATGGTGTCCAAAGCAGGTACTCACAGATGTTCACACATGGACTCACTGGGACAGTGACATCTTGGCTGGATGGAGAACTTTGAGTATCCAGGTAAGTTCGCACTGCTAGAGGAGCCTGTTCTGCACACCACTTCCCAGGAGTCCTGCACAACTTCCCTCAGTGCTCCTCAACTCTTTGTGTTGGAGCTCAGTGCTGGGTCTCTGGAAACTGCAAAAGTGCAAAATGCTGCGTTCCTAAAGCCCAATGGCTGTGCAAAACCAAACCAAACCAAAAGAAGCAGTTTGTTTGTTTTTTGTTTGTTTGGTTGATTGGTTGGTTGGTTGTTTTTTTTTTTTTTTTTTTGGTTTTTGGATAACCAGGGATTGAACTCAGGCCCTTGAGCTTGTCAGGCAAGCGCTTATTCTACTGAGCCATTTCCCTGACCCCTAAAGAAGTTAATGCTTCAATTATTTTACCTTCTCTTTTTTATTTCTTATACTTTTAAAATCCAATTTTGCATGTTTATATATGTTGAACAACTAATTTGAAGAGTACATTATGCAACATAACAATCATTGTTGAATTTCTATCATTTTGTTTAGTGAAATTATGTGTTGTTTCTAATGTTTTTTTCTATACTTTTATTCACTTAAAAAATAGGGCTGGCCAAATAGCTCAGTGGATTAAAGCACCTGTAAGCAAGCTCAAGGGCCAACGGTTCGGTCCTCGGGCTTGCTGTTCCAGTCCCACCCCAGGTGCCCTGAGATGGCAAATGAGACTAGGCATGGTGGGCATGTGTATAATCCCAGGTCTTGGGATGGTGTGAACAGGTGGATCACTAAGAGTCTGATCTAGCAGGGAGACCCTGAACACTCTGTACATACTTCTGTAAAATACAAAAGGTGGGGGAAAAAGGCATGTATTCCTGAATGTGAATTCCTCAAGACAGAAGTATTTGAGAGAAGGTAGCATGGAGTAAAAGTAGGTTTTACTCTCGGTCACTTGCTCTTCCTAATTAATATCTTACCAAACTCAGAGGTGCA